>NW_022639569.1:1127130-1131206 GCF_010583005.1 Odontomachus brunneus
ACCGTAAGTCTTGTCCATAATCCGACCGAATGCCGACTGGTTTTTAATGGTAAGCATGTTACTCGATGTAAGAAAGTAATTACGGGAAGGGACCGGAATATTGCCCTCTTTTCTATGCGATCGTATGGACGGCTCGCAAGAAAGAAATTAGGCAAAATTAAGCAAGTCCTGCTAATGATCAATGATGCATTACAACATCTCACGATCTCGTATACTTTTTATTAAGTTTCTTTCGTGCATAACGTAATTTCGGAACTAGTAAGATATCGAGTAAACTACACAATCAAATATTGAAGGGAATATTCTTCGTTTTTTTTAGTAAGGTTTTAGTAAAGTTTTTTTTTGCTCTCACAAACGCGATCAATTGATTTTTAATTCTTTATGCCGCACCGTCTGGGCGTGGCATTAACGATTCCCGATAAACTCCCTCGGCGGAAATTGAAACAGCTTGCACGCTTATTGAGAGTGATATCGAAATTGGAAGTTCTTTAAAGATATCGGGAATTTGCGAAAAGAAATTGGGAAAATAGTTTCTTGGAAACTGCACCAGATCGTTCGTCTTACGAGGAAAGAAACAAAACTGAACAAAACTGTCCCTCGCCGATCTAGTAGGTTTTAGATATGTTTAATTTCTTACAAAAACTTTATAGAAATCTCTATATTGTAACAAAAAGTTTCTTACAAAAACCTAACACCACACTCGTCAAATATGCGATTTCGAGAATTTATTTTATCTATTTTATTTCATTTTTTGTATTTTATTTATTTAATTTACTATGACAGAATCAACATTGTTATGTATGATTGAATTTAGTACATAATATCTTCTTACAAAAATGTGAACATTTAATTTATTTCAAATGAAATTTTCTCTTATTTCCGAGAAGTCGCTTCGACTCTTTAACGTCGAGATAAACACATAAAAATCTAGATCTAATATATTTCGCTGTTTTATATGTTCAAATCAAAATCGGTGAGCAATAACTTTCTTTTCTTGTCAGTGCTTAAAAGCGCCATAATCACAAAGTTACTCGCGACTACGCGATAATTCACTTTTTGCCTCAACAGTACAATCTCGGCTGGCAGTGGAAAACCAAGGAAAACACAATTCCCGTAAGATTTATTTGTTTGCTCGGCACACCCGCACATCTAGAAGTCTCTCCTCTCCCGGCCACTTTCGCGATTTATCACCCGTGAAAACAGAGTGCCGTTACGAATATGGGAATTTGCTGTTCGAAATAAAACCAAGTTCGTTCTTGTCACGGCAAAGCGCGATGGACATCCATGT
The DNA here is from genome assembly GCF_010583005.1 of Odontomachus brunneus. NCBI lineage: Eukaryota > Metazoa > Arthropoda > Insecta > Hymenoptera > Formicidae > Odontomachus > Odontomachus brunneus. The sequence continues at coordinate 1,128,419 of NW_022639569.1, forward strand.
TCTTGTTTACCTGAACTTTTCTGAAGTTGCATTTTTCGAAAGAGGAGGAGAGGAAAAATCTTAGTTTATAGAATTGTACATGTCAACACGGTCGTATAAAACTGTGTGATCTCGAGAGATTTTACATCCGCTTGCATATTTTTCTAGAGAAACTAATTTTACGTTATACTGATTTTATGTTCCGCCGATTCCCGAGCACTCATGCTTTTAGCTGTATGCTAATTGAAAGTTAAAGCGGAAACACACGGACGCAATTGACGCAATGAAATTGAACGGTATAGTCCACGGACATCGTCCGATTTCACGATGGTGTTCCAATTCGAAATGCCATCGCGTTGCATGCGAGATCGATGCATAACTATCAACTGCTAGCCGAGATATCAGTCGAAGTCGACCCCGATTTTGAGATTCCAGTCTCGAATCGATGGTCCACTTCCATTTCCCTTTTCTCAACGTGCCGCAATAAGATCGTACTTCGCGAAGAATCTCAATTAAGCGCAATATCTTAATCGCACACACCGACTGGCTTAGAAAACTCGATATCCTTATGTTATTCTTCATCTTTGTTTTCGCTCAGTGAAACGCTGTCTATTACTGGCGAGATTGTTTCAGCGAAATTGTATCTAATAAATTCACTTGGGATTAAATTTATCGGGATTATATCGTTGATTTTGCGATATAGAACTGATAAGTCGTTATAGAGATAAGGATTATTACATTATCTATTCTTGTAAGCATTCACTGGCAACGCGAGATATCGCTATGATAATGTATATATGTATAAAAATTAAACGAATTACGGTAACGGGAAGTAAAGAAAAATTTAGAATATATCGAGGCTGAAAATAGATAAACGCGGCCTGATAACAAACTACATTTCTAAAACTGCATTTTCACGTACAATTGCGCGTTACGTTACCGCGTAGTATCTGTTTATGAGACAGGTTTCGCTTTTGCGTAATTAGCGAACCGATGCAATTCCGCTAAACCGCACTAGACATACTCTGTGTCGTTCTTAAAGAGGATCGATGAAGCCGCACATTCTCGAATGTACTATCCGTTCACAATTACGCGCACACTGGTACATGTAAGAAAAACTGCACAGAAAAAGAGAACACTCTTGTTTAGAAAATATCTTTATTTTAGATATATTAATTCCCAGTTGAAATTACTTAGCGTTAAGAACGAAGATAAGTTACTTGCAAGAATATATTTTATATGATTTTCAACGCAAGGGAACACTGTTCTTATTACTCAGAAAATTACTTTCATTAGTGAAAATCATAAAATATTGGATTGAGAATATAATACTTTTAAATGTGTATTATGCCCCGGTTTTCCTTTATTTACTTTAAATTAACATGCTCAAATTGAGGATCATTGCTTTATATATAAAAAAAATTGTTTCACATATAAGCAATGATATATAAGCAGAGAGAAAGAAAATTTTAAAGTCTTGAATTTCAACAATGTTATAATTTGATTTGTATATTATAATATATCATGAGAAATACGATATGATTATTTTGATAATAATGATATCTTGTCCCGAATTTGAAATTTGGGAATATATTTTCAATTTAATATTTTGGATTTTAATTAAATGAAAATTATTTTTGAATAATAAAAACAAGTTTTTTTCGTTGAATCTATAAAATATATTTCGTTGAATCTATAAAATAATTTCGTTGAATATATAAAATATATTCTTGCAAGTAACTTATTTTCGTTAAATGCTATGTAATCTCACACACACATTTGAAGATTAACATATTTAAAACAAAAATATTTTTTAAACAAAAATGTTCTTTTTTCTGTGTACTCTTGTTAAAATAAAAAAAACTGCTTTTAAAAAAATCGTTTCCGAATTTGCCAAAAATATTATAGAGAGTACATTTTTCGCTATAGATTGAAAGAACGATATTGTAAAAGGACCAAAAATTGATCCATAAAGGAAATGATTGAAATCGAGTTACCTTTATATTTTTTGGTCTGTCGAACTCGAATATGAAGCTTAAAATAGTCCAAATTCCAGGGAACTTTGTGAAAATGCAGTTTTTTATAGAAAAGTCTCGTTTTTCAACAAATATTTTTAATAAACTATTAATAATTGTGAGCAAAAGAAGACCTTTTTTATTAATTTTATTGATTTCCTTATTGATGATTTTGTGAATTTTAATAAATACTCGTAACTCTTACCAATCTAAACCTACTCCTCTTTTGCTGTCACACACACTCAAAAAATTCAAAAGTTACTTTTTTGCAATGAAAAAATGGTTTATGTTATCATGAATAATATGAGTCATTAGAATCATTCGTTAAATTAAAAAATGTCAATAAAAAAATCAGTAAGAAATGACTTCTTTTGTTCACAATTGTACATCGTTTACAGTATTTGCTGTAAAACGAGATTTTTCAGAAAAACTAAATTTTCACAAAATTACTCGGCATTTGGACAACTTTAAACTTCGTATTCGAGTTTATCACACCAAAAAATATAAAGATAGCCCGCGTTTTATACATTTCCTTTACGGACAAATAATGGCTCTTTTGCAGCATTGTTCTTTATCGAAACACGGAGCCGACGTCCATACGTCATCGTGAGCACGCGAATAAAAATGAATTATATAGGCCAAAAATTCTCTCTACACGCGATCAAGAGCACGACGACGTAAAATAAAGGGGAAAAAGACTTGTGTGAATTTGGCACACCATATTTAAAAATGTGACATTTTTTTCAGAGTTCTGATACTCTCTTGAAAAGTTCTAGAGGTCTATGCAACAATTT
>NW_022639570.1:0-99 GCF_010583005.1 Odontomachus brunneus
TTTTTTCCTGCCGGGTTTCTCGTGACGGCTGCTTCGCTGAAAGTAAATAAAGCTGATCTGTCTAAACGCGATACTGTATTGTAACTACGATACTTTCTT
>NW_022639570.1:109-1548 GCF_010583005.1 Odontomachus brunneus
AACGCGATACTGTATTGTAACTACGATACTTTCTCAGCAAGAGAATATTTTCTATTGCTGAGCGCTAGATAATTCGCGATAATAATTTTTCGTCGCCAAGGTACGAGAGTGCGATTCACCTGATGGAGGGCTCCGCTCGTTGTCGTCCTCTGCATCCTCGTCCCTCGATGTCCTCCGCTCCTCGTCCTGGTGGCCGGCAAGGGGCGTCGAGGGGCACAAAATTCGGGACGCGCTGACCTTCGCATCTGCTCCGCTCGCAAAAATCGCTTCTTCTCTTTGTTCTAAATTTTTCACAACAAACAATCCGACGGAACGCGACACTCGGCAAGGTCTCGAAAACCGTTAGCGACACGGCACGCGATAAACATTCTTTCCCATAATCGACACGGGATTCTTGAGACGGGCGCCTCCACGGCTGCCACGTCACAACTCCCCCCTCCCCGGGGAAGACCGCCCCGGTCGCCTCAGCTATGGGCTCGCCATGACCGCCCATCTGCTCACAAAATTTAATGTTTCCAGCGGCGCGTGCTCGCGGTAATCCCTGCGAGCTGTCCGCGATATTCCTTGATTGCTCGCGTCTCGTCTCGCGGCACGGCGATTGTGAGGGGCACGACTTTCCTCATCGGTATTGTCGCGAGGTCGATACTGTCGCGTGGTGTTCGCTTTTCAGGAGTAGGATCGTCGGGGAAGGTCACTAAATTAGGCTTTTCTTTCTTTTTCGCACGTCCTCTTTATTTCGGCCGTACAGCGGTAGGAAAAAGAAATGAAAGAAAGCGATATTAAAAAAAAAGAAAAATAAAGCGATAGTCCGGGGGCCCTTTAGCCGCCCCTTCGCGGCCCCTTGGCGGTTGTACCCGGGTTCCGCCAACCCTCCCCGCAGCGCGGGCAGTCGCGGAACATGGTCCCCCGCTCCCCGCACCGGTAGCAGAAGTCGCTACCTCGGAAGCGAGGGCACTCCGAGTACCGATGGTCGGGGCGGCCGCAATTCCAGCAGCCCTCCCCGCCCCGACCACCGGACGTCGCCCGCGCGGACCGGGGGACCCCGCTTTGCCCAGCGGGGGCCCTTCCGGTCCCCGACGCGGAGGGTCGCGGGCTCGGCTCCCGCCGTTGGGTGCGTCTGCGGGCGCCCTGTCCCGCCCGCCGCTGGACCTCCGCCATCATCTCGTCGTAGGTGTCCCACCACCCGGAGGTTTGGGTGGTGGTGCTAGCCCTGGGACGCGAATACGTCTGTGTACTCGCGTCCCGTACTGGCGGGAAGTTCCGCACCACCGCTCCCCGAGTGGTGGTCCGCTCCGCCTGGGCCCGCTCCCACAAGTCCCGGGCCCCCGCCCAGAACCCGGGGTGGTTGCGGTGGATGGCGATGAATATGTCGCGATATCTGGTCCGATATTCCGTCCACCGCCGGTACAGGTCGGAGTCCCTTTCAGCCATTTTTGCTG
>NW_022639570.1:1558-4008 GCF_010583005.1 Odontomachus brunneus
ATATATATATATATATATATATATATATATATATATATATATCGATACAAATTGATCTTTTTTTTTCCGAAATTCGAGGCTTTATTGTAAAAAACTGGTTATACATTTATGATTCAAAGTATTGTCCATCGCTGGCCATTAATTTCTCTCATCTTTTGGGCAGCGTACGAATCCTGCGTCAAAAAAACTGGTCATCTTTTGAGGCGATCCACGAATCGATCCAATTTTTTACTTCTTCATAAGACCGGAAGTGCTGGTCAGCTAGGCCGTGCGCCATTGATCGAAACAAGTGATAGTCAGAGGGAGCAACGTCTGGAGAATACGGCGGGTGGGGTAGGACTTCCCATTTCAACGTTTCCAAGTATGTCTTGACCACTTTCGCAACATGGGGTCGAGCATTGTCATGCTGCAAAATCACTTTATCGTGTCTCTCGTTGTATTGCGGCCGTTTGTCTTTCAATGCTCGGCTCAAACGCATCAATTGCGTTCGATACCGATCGCCTGTGATTGTTTCAGTCGGTTTTAACAGCTCATAATACACTACGACGAGCTGGTCCCACCAAATACAGAGCACGACCTTGGAGCCGTGAATATTCGGTTTGGCCGTCGACGTGGAAGCATGGCCGGGAACTCCCCATGATTTTCTGCGGTTGGGGTTATCGTAATGAACCTATTTTTCGTCCTCAGTCACAATGCAGAAATCCCTTTCGTCTTTGCCTTTCAAGCAGCTGTTCACAAGCAAACAAACACCGTTCAACATCTCTCGGCTTCAATTCGTACGCCACCCAATTTCCTTGCTTCTGAATCATTCCCATGGCTTTGAGGCGTTTTGAAATGGCTTGTTGAGTCACTCCCAATGATCGTGCCAATTCTTCTTGATTTTGACACGAGTCTTGATCAAGTAATGCCTCTAATTCTGCATCTTCGAAAACCTTCTCTCTTCCACCGCTATGCCGGTCTTCGACGTCAAAATCACCGTTCTTGAAACCACTCACGACACGTTCTTTCACTAATAGCGGCCTCACCATAAGTATTTGAGAGCATCCAATGAGTCTCAGCCGCAGATTTCTTCATATTGAAGCAGAAAATTAAAACCTCCCGCAAATGACGAGAATTTGGCTCGTAAACTGACATTTTCAATCGAGAATAACTTTATGATGCAGACACAAATCGACTAATGTTTCTATGGGGTTATGTTGACAGGTGCCCAAGTTTATTGTATGACGTCTACGATGTATTTATTTCGACCACCACTTACCGCTAAAGTCATCAATAGGAAAACGGCGGGAGCAATGTTGTACACCTAATAAAAATTCTCACTGACACTGATGGGTCGTGAAACCTGGACCCTGCCTGAGACACGTCTGGATTATAAATCTGCCTTAGACACTACGCCACTTCTTCAATCGATATAAGCATTTTACATTATATTTATATGTGTTGTGATTAACACAATAATATAAGTTTTTGATAATATAACTTAATAAAAATTAGATAATTTTAATAAAAATTATATTTTTTGTACTTTTATTGTTAATTTATCCCTTACCTAATGAGGTCTGCAAAATTTAAAATTTTTAAAGTAAAATTTTTTTATTGTTGATTGTTATTAAATAAATAAAGTCATAAAAGACTATAAACTTTGAGTAATTATAAATTAGTACAATTAAAAGAAAGAGAAATCCATCTTACTATATAAGATTTCATTAAATTAATTTAACTTATATATAAATATATAAATCAACTCTTATTATAAGCGATTTCTGAAATATTTTAGTGAAAAATATTTTGATAAAATATTTCACAAATATTTATAAATTATTTCAATGTTATATTTCAATATATTGGGTGTACAACTTAGTTTGGTCCGTTTTTAAAAGATGGCTCTAGGTACTATAAATGGTTGACGGCGACAGCTGATTTTTGCTGTATCGTGAAGTGTCAACATCTGTCAACCAAATACTGTTTACAAGCCTTTGAGTTTTGCACAACAAGTTTAATTTTTACTGCGTTGAAAATGTCGAGTTTCGTTCCAAATAAGCACCATTTGCGGGAAATTTTGATTTTCTATTTCAATTGGAAGAAAAGTGCAGCTGAAACGCATCGAATGCTTGTGGAAGTTTATGGTGAATCTGCACCGTCGGATAAATCTTGCAGAGAATGGTTTCGACGATTTCAAAGTGGTGATTTTAGTGTTGAAGACAAAGAGCGTTCGGGTCAACCGAAAAAGTTTGAAGATGAAGAATTAGAAACATTACTCGATCAAGATTCGTGTCAAACGCAAAAAGAGCTCGCAAGAACATTGGAAGTTACTCAACAAGCTATTTCGAAACGACTCAAAGCCGCGGGATACATCCAAAAGCAAGGAAATTGGGTCCCATACGAATGGAAACCGAGATATATCGAACGACGATTTTGCATGTCCGAAATGTTGCTTGAACGGTACAAAA
>NW_022639570.1:4018-16257 GCF_010583005.1 Odontomachus brunneus
TGTCAAACGCAAAAAGAGCACGCAAAAACATTAGAAGTTACTCAACAAGCTATTTCGAAACGACTCAAAGCTGCGGGATACATCCAAAAGCAAGGAAATTGAGTCCCATACGAATGGAAACCGAGATATATCGAACGACGATTTTGCATGTCCGAAATGTTGCTTGAACGGTACAAAAAGAAGTCTTTTCTGCATCGAATCATTACCGGGGACGAAAAATGGATTCACTACGACAACCCGAAACGCAAAAAATCGTATGTAAAGCCCGGCCAACCGGGAACATCAACGCCGAAGCCGAATATCCATGATGCCAAGGTAATGCTCTGTATTTGGTGGGATCAGAAGGGTGTGATCCACTATGAGCTGCTAAAACCTGGTCAAACCATCACGGGAGACTTCTACAGGCGACAATTGATCCGTTTAAAGCGAGCTATAGCCGAAAAACGTCCAGAATATGCGACCAGACACGAGTCCATAATCTTTCACCATGACAACGCTCGGCCTCATGTTGCTGTTCCGGTTAAAAACTATTTGGAAAATAGCGGATGGGAAGTTCTGGCTCACCCGCCTTATAGCCCAGACCTTGCCCCTTCCGACTACCATTTGTTTCGATCGATGCAGAACGCTTTGACTGGAATACACTTCACTTCAGAACAGGGTATCAAAAATTGGCTCGATTCATTCTTGGCTTCAAAAGATGAACGCTTCTTCCGCGACGGAATCCATAAATTGCCAGAAAGATGGGAAAAAGTAGTGGCTAGCGATGGACAATACTTTCAATAATGTATTAATTCATTTTATCATTCAAATAAATGCGTTTTTCAAGCAAAAAAACGGACCGAATTAAGTTGTACACCCAGTAATTTCCAAGTTATCTTTCAGAAAGCTTGTAGACCCGCTTAAGGATATTTAGAAATCCTTTTGCTTGGCCATATGTAAGCCTAACAATGTCAGGACTTATTAAGGGCATCCCCAATAGCGACTATTTAGGGTCTGTTTAGGAAGTTTAGGAAGTTTAGAAAGTTTAGTTTTCTACTCAGAATTTGCCTTTATAGGCCCTTTCTAGGCACAACAGTGGTAGGCTCTGTTAGGAGAATCCCAATAGTACCTATTCAGGGCTTGTTTAGGAAATTCTACTCAGAATTTGACTTTGTAGGTCCTTTCTTGGTGCAACAGTGATAGGCCTAGTTAGGAGAATAGTGCCTATTCAGGATCTGTTAAGGAAATTCTACTCAGAATTTGCCTTTGTACTCTTTCTAGGCCCAACGATGCCAAGAATCTTTAGGGCATATTTATCTAGGCCCTTTATGGACTTGGGATGTGCCCCGATAAAATCCTATCCGGATGGCTACGAGATACAGCGTAGCTATGATCGGAGGGACGCAGCGAGCCGCGATTCGAGTGTATCACGGTCGCACGCCAACCCGAGCGCTTATTTGTTCAGACAAAGTAATTAATTACTCAAAAACTATTACGAATTTCGTAAAATAGTATTTGACTTTTCTGTTCCGTTTAATCCGTTCTACTTTCCTGCGATTTGTGTCAAGAAAGGTTTCGGACACCCTGTATAGAGAGAGAGAGAGAGAGACAGAGAGAGAGAGAGAGAGAGAGAGAGAGAACTCTCTCAACTATGGTGTTAAAATATAATCTAAAATCATTATTAATGTTTTCATTTAAAGAATTAGAATTATATTATATTTAAATCCTGATCAGTTTTTTCAGTTTTTATGGACAGAAACTATGTGGAATTTACTTACTAATGTTTCTTTCCTAGTTTTACTATTTAATTTTTGGCCAGGAACTACCTCAAAAAACTTCATCAGTAATTTCCGATTTTTTGCTGGACAGAAAATGCATTTCCGTTTCATTTTTTTGGTATAGTTTCTGATAAATTACTGGTCAAAAAATACTGAACAGTATTTTCAGAGTTTTTACTGGACAGAAACTATCCAATATTTACTTACTATCTTTCTTATTTAGTTTCTGACAAAAAACTACCCAAAAAATACTGAGGAGTATTTTCAGAGTTTTTACTGGACAGAAACTATCCAATATTTACTTACTATCTTTCTTATTTAGTTTCTGACAAAAAACTACCCAAAAAATACTGAGGAGTATTTTCAGAGTTTTTACTGGGCAGAAACTATCCAATATTTACTTACTATCTTTCTTGCATAGTTTCTAACAAAAAACTACCCAAGAATTACTGAACAGTATTTTCAAAGTTTTTAATGGAGACACTGTCCAGTATTTACTTATTATTTTCTAAACCTAATTTTTGATTAGTAATTGGTCATGAAAAAAGCTAGTATTTTCTGCCAAGTTTCTAAACAGTCACTGTCTAATTAATTTTAGCCAGTGAAAACTGTCTAATTACTGACCAGTAATCAGTTTTCCCTGAAATGTTTCTACTTGAGGATATTTTTTGTTTAACGTCTGGTGTCTTCTTTTGATTTTGTGGATAAAGTCCGCCGAAATATGCTTTAAGAATTAGGAGAGTTTCGGTTGCGTATTTCCCAGAGTTATATCTGGGATTATCGTTGGAATTTATTTATTGGAGAAAACGGAAAGCCGTTTATGATTTAGAGCTGTTTGTCGGGTGCATTTCAGAGGAAGAAAAGATAAGGTGCATGATTCATATCCGTGCCGGACGTAACAAACACAAAAAATTAATATTAATTTTCAACGGGTAAAATGAACAATTATTATAATTAGTATTGATGATTACTTCAACAATGAAATTTGGATGCATTAAACGATTTATGAGCTATACGCATGGCTTTTTAAGATTACTGGACACGTTTTTTAAAAAACTTTTTAAAGTCAATATCTCTAAAAAAATAATTTAAAAAATTAGGCTTTTGCGCCGTTTTTCGATCACTATGCGCTGCTCACATCCTTACTTTGGTTTTAGCTATCAGCCAACATCCAACCATCTTAAAAGGCAGTTGCATTTCAACTATTTTCGATGAGATCTGCACTCATTGAATCTGTTCCACATATTGCGCACTCTAATTCGTCACACACAATCTTATTTCATTAATATCTTTAAATTTTATGTTATTTACAAAATGCCAGAGCAAATTCTCGTACTTAGATTGACGTGCCCCATCTTTACACATGATTTTATATATTTGCGTCAGACATGTATACCCCTGTAAGCCACAGAAACGGTTTTTGTTGATCAAATATACACGTTCACAGTATTGTAAAAATTAAAAAATAATAAAGATCTTTTTGTAAAGATTAATGTGCGCTTTACCTTACACTTACATTGTCATATTTTGCATCAAATACCCTATATGTTTGTTACTATTAGAGTAAACTCGGATATAATGGCCATACCGGAAAGATGGCCATAGGCTGTAATTTCTCTAATAATTGCAAAACATTGCGTTTGTGTAATCAGTCACAAAGATAATCGACATTTGCCGTAGTGTATGTGCGTACTTTTTCGAAATAGCAAGATTATAAACACTATATTTTTATTTTCGACTACTTGTAAAATTTCTCCTGTATCCACTAAAACTTGCTGTAATGTCGAATAAATTACAGTTAAGCTATCGCAATCAACATTAGATACATAAAGTAGGTATGTAAATTGTAATGTAACATACATTTTTATTTTTATTTTCACTATTTGTTTATAAGTACTATTATAACCATCTTATACTCACATTTTGGATAAGAAGGCCAACTATCATTCTAACATTTATAAAACAAAAGTCGTTACATTCCAAAAATTACTTTCAATATTACAGTAATTAAATCTTATGTGCAATATGTTTTGATTAAAAATTGGACTTAAAATTTAAAGTTTTTTAATAGAAGTTTCTATTTTATATGTATATTATATTTTTCACAAATAATATGTATTAAATATCCTATACTAAAATGAATATGTCAAATTATGTTTTTTTTCATTATTTAATACAGTAATAGCATTTAATACAAAAGCTTGAATATAAAATATGTATGGGTTATTTATTCCTTATGACCATCTTGTGTTAAACATTTAGATAAGATGACCAATGCTTATGTTTTGATATTTTTGTAATAAATAATTTCACTGAAGTATTTTTCTTTTAACTCTGATGGTATTATATTATGTACTGTAGGCTTCAGTGAAGTAATGTGCCAAACGCTATTAAGAAATAACAATAAGAAATGTATTTTTTTTTGCATTTTAAAAAAGTATCTATCTTATCCGAGTTTATCCTATGTCTTTTTCTTTAAGTATGCAAGATGTCCGACAATTCACTACGGAACCACAATGTGTAAATAGAACGTATCAACTTGTACCAAAAAAATGATCTATTATTTTTCAAACAACTATGTAAAATTTTAAAATATTAAAGAAAAAAATTGATGAACCAGAGCGCATGATGTTGCGAGACGAACCCTGACAAATTTTGGACAAAATCTCATCGAAAATGGCTGAAACATGACTGTTTCTTAGCGACACGTGTACGACATGTCGCGATACGTCGAGAAGTAATTATTCACGTATTACTCGCATCATTACTCCGTCCTTAATTATTAACTGATATCCACCTATACTAAAAGGTAGTTGTGTTTGTCATTAAGATTTTATGCTTATAAAGCTCGTTCTACAACATTACGCGCTCTGGTTGACGCATTTGTTATCAATATTTCGAAATTTTACGTGGTCTTTTAAAAACTGATAGAAGACTTTTTGTTCAAATTAATGTGTTCTACCTATATACTAAAACTCCGTAACAAATTGTCAGACACTTCATAAAACATATCTATTGAAATAATTGGAATATATATAATTCTTATGGTGGAAATATATTTGCAATACTTTATACGAGAAAAACAGTATAGTTGGCTCACATATAAATCTGATAGTGCCAAGCAGATTCTTAATTTTTCCTTTCACTCTTATATTTTTATTATAATAGTTAGCAGGTTCATTTAACTAGGAATGTTAAAATTCTCTCGAAAAAAGTAAAAGAATTATCGGCAAGATAGTATATGAGATAAGAATAATAACGAAATATATACGAAAATTGTTAGTTAGTATTGCCTAATAGAAAGATATATCTTTCTTGTAATTTGAGGAAAGAACAGAAAGAAAACTATAAAAAAAGTTTGTAGAAAATGTAATTAACTCGTTATTAAACTCCTGTGATTTATCCTCCCAGCAATAAAAAATTAACAAGAAATTTAATAAAGTACTCCCATATTTACAACATACTTATAAATAATTTGTTCCTTTTAGATTTAAATCTATCAGAACAAATCTTTCTTTCCTGGCTTTCCAAAACAAAATGCATATAAGTACTCATGTATTACGGGTATTAAACGAGCGTGTGGTTATGTTTTATGATCAAAAATTTGTCTTTGACATATTTTTAAGTAAACGGGTAACATTACGCGAAATGATATAACTAATAACGATATGAAACATTTTTTGGCAATAAAATTTTAAAAGAAAACTACCGAAATTTTGGAAAAAAGTTTAAAATATGTATCAGAGTACATGATTGACATAAAAGTTAATACGATTTGATGTCATTATGTTTGCTTAAAAATAAAATAATTTTTATTTCAAGCTCTAAATCAATATAAAATTATTTGTGTCATTTTTAAATGCAATATAGATTAACTGAAAAATTTTAAAAATTTTTACATTATTTTTAAGATATGAATAATACACCCTTAAACGGACTCAGTTTCGGGATTATATACTGTGAATTTCCTGATGCCTTAAAAAAAATCTTCGTGTTTTTTTAATCTCTTGTAGGTAAACAAATTTGAAATGTAGTTCAATTACACGATAACTATTATGCATCATATTATGCATTATGTATCATATTATGCAGTTAATTAAATTATTTGATAATTTAAAGAAAATATAACTATATTTAACACACTAATACATTATTTTGTTAAATGTTTACTGTTGACTAATTTTTTCAGTTTAAATTGCTACGTTAAATTGTAGATTTGGCTCGATTTTGTATTCAATTTTTGACCAAATTGCAGTTTGTGCTACAAAATTTGTGTAACTCTGATTTATTTTACTCAATTCTACTCATTTAGTAATTAAAACAAGATAATATAATGAAATAAGATAATATCATTTCATATTTGTCACGTTATAAGATACCGCAGGGAAACGATAACTCGTTGTAAACCCTAGCATCGACAGCTCTTATCTCATATTAATTTGCTTTCATCGGGGATTAGCGTGTCGGTCATACTTGAATAGACATAAATCTGCCGGAGTTGATACGAACAGAAGGGTAACAGGAAGGGCGGCAGTCCTTATAGGTGTCGGTAGATCGATATCGTGGTCCAGGTAACCTATCCCGTTAACAAGGCAATCAGGGATAGTTTCTCGATACCGCACGAGCCACAGTTAACTTAATTAAGGCTTGTTCTACGATTGCCGATTGCACAAATCGGATGCAACGTTGTATATATGTGCGGACGCGATTCGACGCGTCAGTTTCGTACGGCCTCTTTGTTAGAATTGGAAATGTTTAATACATTCTATACACGTTTAATACATTCTATAGACTCAGAAGAGAGAAAGAGAGACAGGGAGAGAGGGAAAGAGCATAAAAATATATCGCAAAAGATAAAAATTAAAGCTGAAATTTTATTCCACAAAAATTAAAAATAAAATTTTGTATTCTGTATTTATGCATATAAATAATATATTGTCGCGTCCGCCCGCGTTCACGCAATAAATGAGACTTTTATTTATAGAAAGATTAACAAAAGCTTTTATGTACAGCTTATTACAACGTTTACACAAGCAGCCAAACAGAATCTTTCGCGGGTAACACCAATACATCCGTCACGCCCAAGGACTCGTATCCAAATTCCCCATCCTCGTTTGACACCGAAACCATGGCAACCCATTACTCTCCTGTCCAGCTGACAAGCTCTAGATCGATAATCAATTCCAAACGTTCCAAGCACGGGTGTAACACTGCCCCCTTTTTTCAAAAATTGTCGTCCCGACAATTTACACCTCCTCCCACGACAATTAAATGGCACCAAGATGCCTGCTCCAGCCTTAGCTGCTGCTACAGGCTCTATAAGCTTTGTCTTTATAGGTCCTCAATTAATCCAGGAAGAAAGGAAGTTCATAACTCCTTACGTCTTCTGCGCTCCAGTCCACCTTTTGTGTTTTAGTCTTCCGACAAGGGGGGGGGGGGATAACTTTCATGGACCCATCGTTCTCTTAAAAGAACACCCCAAGTCCCCACCCCAATATTTACTCTAAGCTCCATGGAAAAACCATGAATCAAAAACCGTGGAGAGGGTGGACTTCTCAAAACAAAACAGCTTCTTATTCAAATTAGTATAAACTTCAAATCTTCATCCAGGAATAACTAAAAATTTCAAAAAATAAAATTACGCAGTAAACTTATAACTAAAATATAAACAAATAAAAAGAAATTATAAGGCTCAGATGTAATCCCAATAAATAATATCAATCCCTTTTATAGAAAGAAGTTAATCTATCTAAATGTACTATTTTATTTTTGTTTAATAGACCTACGAATACAATAAACAACATCACTAATTTTTCTTACAACTTCGTACGGTCCTTCCCAGAAATTTTGTAATTTGGGAGCTTTACCTTTATAACGACGAGGATTGTACAACCAAACCTTCTGACCCATTTCAAAAGATAAATTCCTTGCTTTGTGATCATAAAATGTTTTAACCCTATTGCTTCTCATTGCCATAAATTGCCTAACATGTTGATGAATTTCATCTAACTTTTCTCGCAAATTAAACACATAATTTTCATTTAAATTATTACAATCATTTTTAGGAGGAGAACCACGTAACAAATCAATAGGTAATCTCAAATCTTGTCCAAAATATAACTCAGCAGGAGAAAACCCAGTTGTTTCATGTTTGCAAGTTCTGTAAGCAAGTAAAAACATTGAAATCCAACGATCCCAATCTTTCTGATTTTCAGAAATAAATTTGGACAAATATTGTAATATTGTCTGATGTTGACGCTCAACCTGTCCATCAGATTGTGGGTGAAAGCAGTTGTTCTTGTTTTTCTAAAACTCAACAATTTTGAAAGTTCCATAAATAGTCTAAACTCAAAGTTCCTTCCCTGATCAATATGTAATTCTAAAGGACACCATGTCTTAAAATTGCTTCTTTAACAAAAACTTCAGCAATCGTAGAAGCCCTAGCATTTTTCAAAGGAAAAGCTTTCACCCATTTTGTAAAACAATCTATAACAACTAATAAATATTTATTTCCAAAAGAAGTTAAAGGCAATGAACCTAAAATATCCATCTGAAGGCGTTCAAAGGGAATACCTACATTATAAATCTGCAAGAGACATTTTCCTTTATCAAGAGGACCTTTTTTTGAAACGCAAACTTTACAAGATCTAACCCAACTTTCAACATCTCTCTTATATATAGCCCAGTAAAAACGTTTACGAATTTTTTCCAAAGTTTTATTTACCCCGAAATAACTACCAGAAGGAGAGTCATGAGCTTCCATTAAAATTTACACGAGAATTTGGAACAATAATTTGCAAAAATTCAAATTTCAAATTTGAAGCTTCCAATTTCTTATATAAAACACCATTCTTAATAATTAAACTATCCCAATAACTCAAATAAATTTTAGAAGATAAGCTTGCTGAAGAAATCTCATTCAACGAAGGACCCCGACCAGATTCCATTCCTCGTAATAATTGAAATATCACAATTTTCTAATTGTTCTTTACGCTAATTTACATTAGTGTCCTCTCCCAAAACTATTCGAGCAATAACCTATTTTTTTTCTTCTTTCCTCTCTTCATTGTTAATTTCAATTTTAGAACAATACTTACAATTTTTTTTAGAACAAGGTCTTCTCGATAAACCATCATTTTTATGTAATAAACCTTTTCTATAATAAATTTCAAAATCATATTATTGCAACCTTTCCATCCAACGCGCTAATTGACTCTCTAAATCTTTAAAAGACATTATCCATTTAAGAGATGCATGATCCGTTCGAATTAAAAACCTTCAACCATATAAATAATGGTGAAAAGACTTAATCGATTCTACTATGGCCAATAACTCTCGACGAGTAGCACAATAATTTCTTTTAGACTTATTCAAAACCCGATTAAAATAAGCTATAACCTTTTCTTGACCTTCTTGAATCTGTGACAAAACTGCACCGATACCAAAATTCGATGCATCTGTATCAAGAATAAATTTCCCATCTCTCATCGGAAAAAATAATAATGTAGAAGTAATTAAAGATTGTTTCAATTTTTCAAAAGCTTCTTGACATTGAGAAGACCAAAAAAATTTTGATTAATTTTCAGTAAGAATAAATGAAGGTTTTGCAATCAATGAAAAATCCTTAACAAATTTTCGATAATAGAAACAAAATCCAAAAAAACTACGAAGCTGTTTTTTAGATTGTGGAATTGGCCAATCTGAGACAACAGAAATTTTTTACGGATTCTTCGAAATTCCTTTATTGGAAACAACATAACCTAAATATTTAACGGAATTTCCAAGAAGAACACATTTCTTAGGATTTAATTTCAAATTAACAGATCTCAATTGTTGAAACAGCTCTTAAACGTTCAACCATGCTTTCAAAAGTTTTTTCATAAATTATAACATCATCCAAATAAACTAAACAAAACTTATAAATTATAAACAAAATTTAAAAATGTTTGTAAAACTTGTTTCATAAGTCTCTGAAAAATATCTGGTGCATTACACAATCCAAAAGGCAAACTGCCATAAACCTTTCCCAATTGAAAAAGCTGTTTTTTCTTTATCCTCAGGACGCAACTTAACTTGCCAATAACTTTTGAGATCTAAAGTTGAAAACCACGAATTTCCCGATAACTGATTATCAACACGCGGAATAGGAAATGAATCTTTAATTGTTACCGAATTTAATTTTCTAAAGTCTACACAAAAACGAATCGAACCATCTTTCTTTGTTACTAATACTGCAGGAGAAACCCAAGGACTCTGAGACTTTTCAATAACACCTTTTTCTTTCATTTCCTTGATAACTTTATTTACATCTTCTTGTAGATGAATTGGAACCCGACGAGGAACTTGTTTGATTGGCCGTGGATCATTTAATTTAATCTCATATTCCAGAACATTACAATTCCCAGCTATTATTTCCTCAGAGAAAATATCCTGAAATTCAATCAAAATTTTAGCAAAAGACTTTTTTTTTAAAGGAATTCAATTTTTTGAATCCCGTTCAAATAATTCCGATAAAAATGGAGGAACAACGTTTTCATTTTCAATTCGAGCTCACATAAAATCATTCTTATCATTATCAAACTGAGAAAACCTAAAACCAAACGAAGACAGAATTCTAAGTTTGTAAATGATAAGAAATCATTTCCCAAAAGACAATCTACTTTCATATCAACAATAAACATAGACAAATCTACAGAAAATTTCCCTAAATTTACTTTCATATTTGTTTGATATTGAAGTGAAATCATTTCTCCTGTAGGATAAATTAAACGACTATTTTCAATTGGAAAAACTTCCTTTGAAACTTTAACAAATTTACTACTTACGATGGAAACATCTGAGCCAATATCAATTTTAAAATTACAATATTCATTATCAAGCATTCCTTTAAAACTAAAAACATTTTTATAAACACGACCTAAAACAAATCGAGGATTCTTTCTTTGTTGCCGAATCGTCCCTGTCCCATTCGGCAAAACCTAATTTTTTTTATTCTCTAATCCTAATATCGAACATTCTGCTCGAAAATGTGCTAATTTTCCACACTGCCAACACTCTTTTTGTAAATTTTCCAAATTCTGCTTATAATTTAAATCTGGCTTAAAATTTTGTTTCCTAATAACCTCCGACCATTCAAAATTTTTATTAATAAATTTCTTTTGATTTAACGGAAATTGTTTAAAATTACTATTAAAATTTCCAAAATTTCTAACAAAACTTTTGTCGTGCCCGTGTTGCCAGGACACGAAAAGAGTTCGAGATCGGTGATGCGGGCGCGGCAGGGTGTGTGGCGGTGGATAAAATGTAGTTAGACTTTGTAACTACTTCGCGTAGTTTTTAAATATAAAAAGGTTTATTTGATAAGTACACTTGTATGCGTTTTAATTACTACTCCCGTTCTTATTAGTAATGTGCGAACCGCGCGTTGTTCGCGTATGTCGCGGCGAGAGACCGACATGTTAAGTCTGACGCGGGCGGTCTTCTCCGCTCTTTTATAATATTGTTTTAGGCTTGTCGGAGGGAGTGCCTGGCGACAAGAACATTACCATATTTGGTAATGGTGTAATGCGTTTGGAATTGAGGTCCTAAATGCGGAATGTGCAAGGTGGTGCTTATCGCCGCACTTGCACATCCGCTTCCTTGTTGTGGCGCAATCGAAACAATTCCTCGAGAAGTGTTTCGAAAGCGCTGATACTATTCGCGATTATAACATCCCTCCCCCCTTGGGAAAAGAAAACGGAGTGTCTAGCGAGGTTTTCGCACTCTTATTCTACATACATTTTTTCTTTTGTTTCCGTTTACAATTATGGTTATAATCGTTTGTACTTGTTATATTTTATTATTTTTGTACTCATACAAAATTTTACAAATTTGTTTTCCCGTATATAAATGTAATTACAATCGTGTATTGTTTATATCTTATTCGTATAAGCTGTGTCTGCGTGCTAGCGCAGGAATTGTGGGTATTATCGGTTTAGCACGTGTTCTCGTATTTCGCTGACTGCTTCGTTTTACTACTATTGGTGGGTCTGCTTTCTGTTTTATTTTTCTTATTACAATTATTACCAATATAATTACTACTATTATCGTTATTCCGCTTGGTGCTGTTGTATAAATTATGTTTTTGTAATGCGTCAAGGAGTTTGATCTATTTTCTAAATTATAATACGTTTGTGTTATCTTATTACTGAGTTCCGCTAATTCCGACGGATTTTGTATTATTTTGTTCGGTTTCACATGTAGTATTTCGTTTTTATGTTTAATTGTGTTTATGTATTCTTGTTCTAATGTTATGTTGTATTCTGGTATGTGTGTTTGTATTAATGTGTTTTCTACGGTATCTTGTGCTTGTAATATAATATCCTCTACTGTTAGTTTGCATTGCTTTTTAATGTTTATTAGTCCCGTTTTGTTAATTTTTTTGTAATATGTTTGGTCGCGACATTGGATGTGAGCGGTTTGCTCGCTGCTCGTGGAATATAG
>NW_022639570.1:16332-19632 GCF_010583005.1 Odontomachus brunneus
ATACTTTTTAACGTTGTGTACATTAGGATTTCGCACGGTGATTCTTTATTAATTCTGAATATTGCGTTTCTTTGCGGGCAAGTATACTGGTTCCTATATTTTATGCATTCAGTTAATTCGTTTTCGCGTATGTATTATGTATGTGTTTGTTTCCTAACTAACTGATTTTAGTGTGTGTGACTTCAGTTAAAGCAAAAATATTGTCGTGACTATGTACAGGAAACGGGTGTACATGGATTATTTCGTATGTTGGATAAGCTATGAGAGGTAAGTTTAATGTTTAGTGAAGATATTTTTGTCTTTATAATACGCGCTGATTGTGCAGAATTTTTCTATTTCTACCCAGTTCTCTTTTCTAGGTGTAAACGGGAAATGTGTGCCTTTTGGTACGTGGATGGATATTTCCTGCAGCTGAGATATGATACTGTCTATTGGTGTTAATCTTGTCGGTAAGTTTCCTGATTTTATTTTATCTAAATAGTAAATTATGTCGTCCTGGTCACGTACCAGATCATTCAGTAAAGCGTTTAGTATCGTAAAATGTTCGTCTATTTGTTGTCTTAATGTGAGTCCAACTTCACCTGTATAGAGTTGTGTTATGCTATTCCATATTATTTTTTCGTTAGTTTGTGTTATGCTATTCCATATTATTTTTTCGTTAGTTTGTAACGGCCTTGCGTTACGTGCGGGATAGTCTTAGCCGGTGTGGTCCGGGTTTCGTGTGTGAAATGAAAACCAGTGGTATAGGTGATAATAATGTGGAACTACATTCTAATTTCGAAGCTATTTACAATTATTTACAGGCGACGTTACGCCGTTGGCGCGTGGTCGCGTTTTTGCTCTCGTCGGGAGCCGTTGTTGTCGTCTCGCGATCAGCTGCGAGCGTCGAGGCGCGCGAGCGTCAGGCGGGACGCGGTCGGAATTGTTTCCGGATACACTATTGTTCGTCGTTCGGAGTTCGTTGCCTCATCGGCTTTAATCTGTTTATCTATCCTAGTCTTTCCTTGCTGGTTTAAAAGCGCTCGTTGTCACCGTTATCTTACGTCCTGTATGCGTTCGCGATCGTAGGTGTTAGCGGCGTAGCGTGAGGAGAAAAAGGATGCCGACGTTGCGTATCCACTTCGGTCGACGGAGCGAGGTACAGATAGGAAGCCGACGTCGCGTATCCACTTCGGTCGGTAGAGCGGTATCGAGGAAAGAATGTCGACGTCGCGCATCCACTTCGGTCGACAGAGCGGTGTATGGAAACCGACGTCGCGTATCCACTTCGGTCGGTAGAGCGGTATCGGAGAAAGGATGTCGACGTCACGTATCCACTTTGGTCGACAAAGCGGGGTATGGATAGGAAACCGACGTCGCGTATCCACTTCGGTCGGTAGAGCGGTATCGGAGAAAGGATGTCGACGTCGCGTATCCACTTTGGTCGACAGAGCGGTGTATGGATAGGAAACTGACGTCGCGTATCCACTTCGGTCGGTAGAGCGGTATCGGAGAAGGATGTCGACGTCGCGTATCCACTTCGGTCGACGGGATGTCTAGGATCTCTAGGAGTTTTGAGTTCTGGTCGGTCGTGCGCCTGAGAAGAGCCTTCCGATCAATCTCTCTCGATATCAATTTTCTGTCGGCTTTTATACTAAATTATAACAAACAGTTCGACTGTTTGTTGATCTTGCGATTATTCCGCGCGCGGTTGTTCGGCGTTTTCTTGTTAGTAATTGTTTCGGATGTCGTGACGCTTTCCGGATCGTCACAAGTTTCTAAAGTTTTTTCGAGGTTATCAAGGTGGTGGACTGTTGTATTAATGATTTTTAATTGGTTTGTCACTGCGTGTTGTAAGGTTTCCTGTTTATTTTGTAATAAATCTATTTGTTCGGTTATTGTTTTCTCGTCGTTTGCGTCCATTACGCCAAACAATGATTTTGCTATTGTGCCTATTCCATCTATTATTCCTCGTTTTGCGTATGTAGGAATTTATATATGCTGTGTATGAGTTCCGTCATGTTCTGTATACGGTCAAGGTTTTTCTGTACTACTTCACGTAGGTTATCGCATATTTGCCATATGGTACTTGTCTTCTTTTGTTGATTGCAAATTCTTTCCGCGCTGTCGAGGTATCCTTGTATTTGGTTTCGTCTTACATCTATTGAAGTATATCTATTTTGATGACAGTTTTCCATGTTGAAACTATTTGGTGTAATCGTCCTTGCGTGTCATAATACACACCAGATGTGTGTAGAAATTCGTTGATTTCGAATGGGGTTTCTGCTTGCAACCCGTTTGTCCTGAGGCTGGTACTCCTTATCAGGCTGAATGCCCTATAAGTACATTGGGTCGGGTGTTTAGATAAATATGATCCCTTTTCCCGTTCTGATCGTGTTTCGTGTGGGATAAAAATGCCTCCTTCTTTCTTTATTTCTAAGTTGTTTGTTTGTGTGGGGGGACCTCTTGTTTAGCTTTGTTTAGCTCTGCTAGTTTTCATTCAGGATGTCGCCCGCTCGCATGTCCTGTCCCGCGTGCCTAGTGGTAGTGTCATTTGTGTTTTGTGATTTTTTCTTCTTGTGTATGGTTTTGGTGGTGTGGTGTTTTTATATTTTGTTTGTTTATTTCTCCAGTGAGATTGCCCGTTGTGTTCGGGGTTCTTCCTGCCGCAGGAAGTTGCCCCGACGGCGCCTTTTATGCCGCCCGTCGTTTTGTACGGCGAGGAGGCGCGTCGCCTCCCCCCAGAGGGTCAATCCGGGCTGAGTGCACGTCGACCTCTTAAAAGTCATGGAGACGGGGGCGCTGATACATCTGAGGTGGAAACCCTGCCCCTCGCTGGACCATCCCGGGCCTCTACACCCTGGCCCAGCGTACTACGTGGACGCGGTAGGGGTGTGCCGCTTCGTCGGTAAGTTTTTAGTTTTCTATGTATAGTTTTATGCGATTCGCGTGCGTGCGTAGCGTTCGTCGGCCCCGTTTTATTGTGTAGTTTTCATTTCCGTGCTTCTGAATTATCTCGTAGGGTCCTATCCACATCGCATCTAGCTTTTTTGATCTTCCTCGTCGTACCATTTCATCATGTAATAGTACTTGATCTCCTATGTCAAGTACAGTTCCTTTAGCTGTTCGATCATAATATTTTTTGCTCTTTGCCTTTTCTTCCTTAACGTGCTCTCGGGCTACTTGATTTGTTGCTCGGAGCCGTTGTTTTATTTCCTGTGCGTAATCGTCGATGCTATACGTGATCTTTGGCGTTGTTAGTATAGATGATGGTAGGGTTGCTTGGTACCCGTATACCAGTTCAAATAGTGTATATTTCGT
>NW_022639570.1:19642-20479 GCF_010583005.1 Odontomachus brunneus
CTCTTTTTGTATAATTTTGTGTTTTATGTGTATCCGTATTGTTTTCCTCTTCTTTTCCCTCTTCTGTTTCCTCTTCTTCTTCCTCTTCCTCTTCTTCTTCTTCTTCTTCTTCTTCTTCTTCTTCTTCTGGAGTGCTAGTTTGTAATATTGATACGGGGGGTATCTACTTAACGCGTCTGCGTTCACGTTTGTTTTCCCCGCTTTGTGGATTATTTTGTAATCATATTCTTCTAATTTTAGTCTCCATCTTATTAGTCTGGATCCAGGATCTGTAACGTTGAACAGCCAGACTAGTGGTTTGTGATCCGTAACTATTTTAAATTTGGTTCCGTAGATATAATGTCTGAAATGTTTAACTACCCAGACTATCGCTAGCAGTTCTTTTTCTGTTGTGTTATAATTATGTTCCGCGCGTGATAGTACGCGGCTTGCATAGGCTATCGGGTTGTCTGCTCCTACTCGGCCTTGCGATAGTATAGCTCCGATTGCATGGTCGCATGCATCTGTCGTGACCACGAATTCTTTTTCGAAATCTGGGTATACTAGTACCGGTGCGGTGGTCAGTTTTTCTCTTAACACGTCGAACGCTATTTGTTGTTGTTGACCCCATTCAAATTTTTCATCCTTTTTCGTAAGTTTGGTCAAGGGTCGTGCTATTTTTGAAAAATTCTCAATGAATCTTCTGTAATAACCTGCGAGACCTATAAATGACTGAATGTCTTTAGTTTTTTTAGGTCTCGGAAAATTTGTTATGGCCTCTGTCTTCTTTGGGTCTGGTAGGATTCTTTTTTCCGAAATTATATGTCCTAGATAGGTTACCTCTTTCCTAAGGAACTT
>NW_022639570.1:20489-21901 GCF_010583005.1 Odontomachus brunneus
AGTATTGGGATAGCTTTACTAAATTTTGTTAAATTATCCTGGAATGTTAGGATATACTTATTTCCTTTTGTTGTTATCGTCAGCGGTCTTACAATATCTAGGGCGCATTTTTCGAACGGCTTAGTAAGTGTGTCAGTAATTATCATTGGTGACTTTTTCTGTAAGCTTAATTTATTCTTTTGGCACAATTCGCATATTTTGATATATTGCGTTACATATTCTATTATTCCCTTCCAATTGTGGTTCATTCGTATTCTTTTTAAAGTGCGTTGTATCCCTTGATGCCCTCCCAATTGTGGTTCATTCGTATTCTTTTTAAAGTGCGTTGTATCCCTTGATGCCCTCCCAATTGTGCATCGTGATATTCATAAAGTATTCGTTCTTTTTCTCTTTTTGTATAATTTTGTGTTTTATGTGTATCCGTATTGTTTTCCTCTTCTTTTCCCTCTTCTGTTTCCTCTTCTTCTTCCTCTTCCTCTTCTTCTTCTTCTTCTTCTTCTTCTTCTTCTTCTTCTGGAGTGCTAGTTTGTAATATTGATACGGGGGGTATCTACTTAACGCGTCTGCGTTCACGTTTGTTTTCCCCGCTTTGTGGATTATTTTGTAATCATATTCTTCTAATTTTAGTCTCCATCTTATTAGTCTGGATCCAGGATCTGTAACGTTGAACAGCCAGACTAGTGGTTTGTGATCCGTAACTATTTTAAATTTGGTTCCGTAGATATAATGTCTGAAATGTTTAACTACCCAGACTATCGCTAGCAGTTCTTTTTCTGTTGTGTTATAATTATGTTCCGCGCGTGATAGTACGCGGCTTGCATAGGCTATCGGGTTGTCTGCTCCTACTCGGCCTTGCGATAGTATAGCTCCGATTGCATGGTCGCATGCATCTGTCGTGACCACGAATTCTTTTTCGAAATCTGGGTATACTAGTACCGGTGCGGTGGTCAGTTTTTCTCTTAACACGTCGAACGCTATTTGTTGTTGTTGACCCCATTCAAATTTTTCATCCTTTTTCGTAAGTTTGGTCAAGGGTCGTGCTATTTTTGAAAAATTCTCAATGAATCTTCTGTAATAACCTGCGAGACCTATAAATGACTGAATGTCTTTAGTTTTTTTAGGTCTCGGAAAATTTGTTATGGCCTCTGTCTTCTTTGGGTCTGGTAGGATTCTTTTTTCCGAAATTATATGTCCTAGATAGGTTACCTCTTTCCTAAGGAACTTACATTTATTCGGTTGGAATTTTAGGTTACATTGCCGTATTCTGTGCAATACACTGACAAGTTTTTTATTATGATCTTCTAGACTATTCCGATATATTACTATGTCGTCTAGGTATGCTAAACATTTTAACCCTTGTAGTCCTGTTAAGACAGTGTTCATCAGTCGTTGAAAAGTAGCTGGTGCATTTT
>NW_022639570.1:21911-22091 GCF_010583005.1 Odontomachus brunneus
TTACAATATCTAGGGCGCATTTTTCGAACGGCTTAGTAAGTATGTCAGTAATTATCATTGGTGACTTTTTCTGTAAGCTTAATTTATTCTTTTGGCACAATTCGCATATTTTGATATATTGCGTTACATATTCTATTATTCCCTTCCAATTGTGGTTCATTCGTATTCTTTTTAAAGTGC
>NW_022639570.1:22101-22536 GCF_010583005.1 Odontomachus brunneus
CTCCCGTAGGTGTGGAAAAAGCTGTTTTACATTTATCTCTTTCTGTTATTTGTATTTGATGATATCCTGACGCAAGGTCCAGGGTAGAGAAATATTTTGCGTTTCCCAACTGATCTAGAATGTCGCTGATATTAGGTAAAAGGAAGGAATCCCCTATAGTTAAATCATTTAATTTTCGGAAATCTACTACGATTCGTAATTTTGTTTCTCCTGAGGCATCCGTTTTTTTCGGTACTACCAATAACGGTGCATTCCACTGGCTGTTGCTGGTTCTTATTATTTTATTGTCAAGCATTTCTCGTATTTGCTTATCTACCTCTTTTTTATGCTTCTCCGGCAGGCGATATGGTCGCACGTTCACCGGCGCGGCGTCACTTCGCGTAGTAATTTGATGCTTTACCACTGCGGTATGCGTGAGGCTATCTCCTTCGAGGA
>NW_022639570.1:22546-22709 GCF_010583005.1 Odontomachus brunneus
TAAGTGTAGAAAAGTTTCCGTAAGTTCGCGCATCTTCTCCAGACTTTTGATGCAAATTGTTAAAGTCTCGAAGTAGTCGAGTTATTGATTTCTTTTTCATAAAACATCTTTCTAACACATCCTTTAGGACAGCAAAAGTATGAATGTTTCGGTTTTTAACCTC
>NW_022639570.1:22719-22950 GCF_010583005.1 Odontomachus brunneus
TAGTATTTATTACCGTTGCCGGGCATGTGTAATTGTCAGGTTCTACTAGACAATTTCCAATAAAAATTCCTTGCGAAATTTCTTCAGCTGGGATTACTCCCACTCGATTTATGTTCACCGCGGCGCGTATTATTACTTCGCTGCGCGCGGGAAGGTTATACGTTTGCTGTGGAATCAGCGATAGACTTTGTCCGGAGATCATCATTGTTCTTGTTTTATAATCAAGATTAG
>NW_022639570.1:22960-28896 GCF_010583005.1 Odontomachus brunneus
ACCCGTCTGGGAAATGGTCATTGTGACCTTGTCCTCGTCTGTCTGGAGGGTATAGTTCAGTGTCTAAGTTAGTGTTTCTTGCATTTTGTGGGTCGTCTATGCGAGAGTTAGTTAGTAGGGCTGCATTTGTGTATATAGTATCGCGCAAGTCCTCTATACGCGCTAATAACTGCTCGCTAGCATTATTATATACGTCAACGTCGTGTCGAATTCTACTAAGTCCTGGTTGAGGATCGTTTACTTCGCTCAACGGCTCTTCTCGTAATAGAGGCCCGCGGGGGCGAGAGATTTCCTAATCTCTTCCGTTCTCCGCCGCGTGTACGGTTTCGTCGCGTTGCCCGGTGGCCATTTCGTCAAATGGATCGAATACACTACTATCGTAAGAAGTTAAGGAGAAATCTCCTCTTTGCGAGACGTCGCTAATGGTACTGTGTGAGGGTAAGTATGCGCGGCGTCTTGTACATCGGGTGTCGTTTGTAACTTGCACGTCCGGTAGTATGCTATGGTCTATTTCTCCGAAAGGGAATTCACGTTCGGCGATTACGTGCTTTGGAGATTCGCGTTCGGTTTCATCCGAGTAGTCTAATACACGACGCACAAGCTCTAATGTTTCACGCACGTCATCTAAAACTTCGGCAACTGTCTCATTGGGATTTGATAGGTGTTCGATAGTTAATCGCGCTGGTGCGCTATGTAGCCACGATTGATTTAATATAGGTCGGTTAGGAGTACCGCTTTCGCTCAACATTCACGCCTTTACGTGTTCGCTCGCATAAACCTAATCGCTTGGGTTACAATAATTTCTCGACTTACAATAACGTTGTCACGGCTCTTCTGTAGCTCATCGTATTTTGGTTGAGTCGGCAAGTCGTCGCTCGTTACTGGGTCAGTGGCGTTTGGCAGGTCGCGGTCGCCGCTGGTGCATTCGCCGTAGGCTCCGGTGTCGCTGACAATGTAGTATCGTAGGCCGTAGCTCCGACGGTCGCCTTGATTACGCTGCTGCTCGTCTTTCACCGCTGTCCTCTGCCGTCTCCGTTAGCCTTGTGGTCCCAGTGTGTTGTTTTGGAGGGCTCTCAATGACTTTTGAGCTCTCTCTAAATTTTTCTTCTTTTTTTTTTTATGTAGACTTGTCGTCTAATGTATTTATGGAGTAGTTGTTTCTTCTCGGTCTTGTAGCTTCTCGCTCTTTTTTGAGATACCTGGTAGCGTTTTTGTCAGTAGACGTATCTCCGACGTCCACTAGTTAGCTCCGATGATTTCTCTTTTGAAATTTTTCTTTCTTCGTCACTTACACCACCCTTTTCTTACCCGTAATTCACTTTCTGTTCACAGGTAGTTCCTGACCCGGTGGACACCGATCCCACCGCTGCCACCAAATTGTCGTGCTCGTGTTGCCAGGACACGAAAAGAGTTCGAGATCGGTGATGCGGGCGCGGCAGGGTGTGTGGCGGTGGATAAAATGTAGTTAGACTTTGTGACTACTTCATGTAGTTTTTAAATATAAAAAGGTTTATTTGATAAGTACACTTGTACGCGTTTTAATTACTACTCCCGTTCTTATTAGTAATGTGCGAACCGCGCGTTGTTCGCGTATGTCGCGGTGAGAGACCGAGATGTTAAGTCTGACGCGGGCGGTCTTCTCCGCTCTTTTATAATATTGTTTTAGACTTGTCGGAGGGGGTGCCTGGCGACAAGAACATTACCATATTTGGTAATAGTGTAATGCGTTTGGAATTGAGGTCCTAAATGCGGAATGTGCAAGGTGGTGCTTATCGCCGCACTTGCACATCCGCTTCCTTGTTGTGGCGCAATCGAAACAATTCCTCGAAAAATGTTTTGAAAGCGCTGATACTATTCGCGATTATAATACTTTTTTCCTTTATATTTTCAAGACTCTCCTCTTGAATCACTTTTACAGTTTTAGTTTTTTCAATTGCTACAACCAAAGAAGTTATCCCTTCCAATTGTAAAGTTTTCTTCACAAAATTATCCGAAATCGCCGATATAAATTGCGCACAGGAAATTTTATCATGAACTAAAAAAGGACATTCAGGATAAGCTAAACTCGCTAACCTCTCAAGTTCCATTCCAAAAGAAGCATAATCTTCTCCAAATTTCTGTTTCCGATTTGTAGACAGAACATAAAAATTTTGTGATGACCCCTCCCCAAAACGTAATTCCAATTTTGATTTTAACTCCGTGAAATTAAAATTTTCTAAATTTTCAATTGACTCTAAAACTGAACACACTCTTCCTCATAAACTCAAAGCGAGCGCTATAGTTTTAGACGCTTCATTCCACTGATTTGCGCATGCAATTAAATCAAATTGAGATAAATACTCTCGCAAAGAAATTGTACCATCGAAAGTATCCAATTTTAATTTAAACCCCAATTCTACTTGAGAATCGACTTTCCCCGTAACATTAGAATTTACAACTATAACATTCAGCCCTTCTTCCTGATTAAAATCATTATTGGTGGGACTTAGCTGAGCATTGCATCGTCGCTGAGATTCCTCGTCGCAATGTCAGAGCATTTCAGCAAATTCCTCATGTATTCGCGACTGTTCCTCTCACATCTCTCTGAACTCGTGCATCAAAATCCGCAGGCCTTGCTCAACCCGAAGAAGACCCCAACATCTCATGTAATAGTATCTCTTCCAACTCCGCAGAGTGTAACGCTCCTTTCTCCAGAGCCGACGCCAATGCTGCTGCTTGACTCCGAGTCCTCACCAGAGAATGCACCAACGCCATTTCTTCTCAATTCATTATTTCTTTAACTCGTGAACAACACACACGTCCGGAACAAACGTCCCGGACGAGCCTCCAAAATGTCGCGTCCGCCCGCGTTCACGCAATAAATGACTCTTATTTATAGAAAGATTAACAAAAGCTTTTATGTACAGCTTATTACAACGTTTACAAGCAGCCAAACAGGATCTTTCGTCGCGGGTAACACCGATACATACGTCACGCTCGAGGACTCGTATCCAAATCCCCCATCCTCGTTTGATACCGAAACCATGGAAACTCATTACTCTCCTGTCCAGCTGACAAGTTCTAGATCGATAATCGATTCCAAACTTTCCAAGCACGGGCGTAACAATATAACGATACAGCATAAAAAAAAAATTAGTTGAAAAAACTTCAGTTAAATAACAAACGAAATTTGTATTAAAGTTGCATGTGGCGAATTAATTATCATATGTAACCTGACACTTTCAGTAACATATTGCTATTCTTTTAATTACTTAGTTAATTACTTGTTTATATAAAATAAATTGATAAATTGAATCCAAAGAGGTGATTATAAATCTGACTCAAAATATTGATCATGTTTGTCTGATTTCTTATTCCTTCCAGAAAAGATCAATTATTCGTACTGTGCGGTAAATGTTCAAAAATATTACTAAATATAAATATAAAAATATTACTTTATATAAAAATCACAATTTTTTCTATAATAGCTTGTTAGCTACTACAAATTATAAAAATTTTTGTAAACAAATTTGTGTAAGGACTAAAGATATTTTTAGAAAAACATGAAAAATGTTGAAAAGTTATCAACAAAAGAAGCTTGAAAAATTTCTCAGCTGGGATCAATACAGAAGAATATAATTAGTGATGTGTGTGTAAAAACAGTACATTGAGAAAAAATGTTGATACGCTGGTATTTCAAATTATAATCACATAAACAAATGATTATTCTATATTATAATCAAAAGGGTAATTTTTTAAATAAATTTAAGACTTGCGACACTACTCGCGAAGTTACTTCACGAGCGACGGCAGACAGTCGCCTGTCAGCCGCGTCGTCAAATTGCCGTCGGCTCCGAAACACGTCACGAAGACGTAAGCGATAGTTGGGCGCCAGGTGCGGAAAAGCCGCACCACTTCGATAAACGCGAGAGTCGATAAATATCACGAAAATCGCGTGTCCCGGAACCGTCGGGACCGGTAGCTCACAGGATTTTGAGTCGGAGACGGGGTGGGTTAGGAAAGGGTGGAAGAAAAACGATCCTACACGTTTTCAGTAATCATACATTTATTTGGGGGACTCTCGCACGTCCCGATAAGAAGCGCGGTACAGTTCACTAAAAGAGTCGACAGTCGCGAGACGGTAATACGGTCGCTACAATGATAAGCCCGAGGACGATTTCCTCGGGTGAGCCTTATGGCGCGCACGGCCGCTCCGCGGACGAGACACAGTACGCGCGCGATAATGACACGAATTCGGACGAGTGGACGAAATATGGAGCAGATGAGTGGTCTTACAGTTTCGGTGACGGCCCTCAGGAGTGCGTTCGAAAACATCCCCTGAATGCCTTAATCCTCCTGAACATCGTTCGAAAATACTCCGAGAGCTATTGGTGGACTTTCAATCGTTGCGTTCGAAAACACATTGAAGACTTCGAGAGTGACTATTTCTTCCTACCTCGCTTAGGTAGGGAAAAGAGGGTAAATGTAAATGGCGGGACAATTGAAAAAGATGTCTAACCTAATTGACCTGACAAGGCATCAGCTTTTAAGAGATCAAGACACAAATGAAGTCATAATTACGCAGAATGGATGTTTACTTTTATGGGATAAAATGGGTAAATATTTATTCGCAAATTTTTCTACAAAATCTGCCAAAATATGCGTCTTTTAACCTCATATACTATAGTATATTAATTTTTACATAATATCTAATACTGTATTAACATGTTTTTTTAAATTGGTTTTGCAGCAAACATTACGGTCGAAGTGCCGGATATCCCGCACATTCGGGAATCTTTTAATATGGAGCCTGAAAAATCAGTTTATAGGGATCTAGATGTAATTTCGGTCCAGACTCCATCAGATGAAAAGAAAGCGTTTTGGAAAGATGAGAACGCTGTTAAAGCCCTTATTAAACAATGGAAGCAACATCAAGTTATGTTTGAAAGTAGTGTTGTTAGAAATGATGTTGTATGGTCAAAAATAAGTGAGGAGCTGAAAAAAGTCAACAGTACATGGCAATATACTGCCAAGAACTGTGAAAATAAATTTAAGGACATAACTAAAATATACAAGCGCATAAAGGATCATAACAATCAAACAGGAGTGGCACCGAAAACATGCAAATATTTTGAAGAATTGGAGGAAGTGCTTGGAGAAAAACCTTATCTAAAACCTGTTGCTCTAGCTTCAAGTCTGAGGAAAAGATCTCACCCATCAGCATCTTCAATCAGTGCATCTTCTAACACTGATAACACAAGCAGCGACATTGATGATGTAGAAGATATTAAAGGTATATCAAAAAAATCTAAAAAATCAAAGACGCGTATGGAACGTGAATTGGAATTATGGACACAAACCATGAATGAGGAAAACAGGAAACGTGATGAAGCCAAAGAACGAAGACATCAGGAGTTATTAACACGTCAAGACAAAGCCCGAGAAACTTATGAATATTTTATGACGAAACTTCTTGACAAACTTTAATTATAAGCATAGTTGTACTATATATAGTATTTATACATTTTATACATTTTTTTTACATTTTATTTTTTTGTTTTTACATTTTTTTTTATATCATACATTTTCAGTACTGGCATTGAATAACACGCAACCTAAATATTGATATTGCAGTTTACCCAAATAGCACAAGATCTCCTGGGGACGTTCCAGAGATGTCCTGAGGACGTAGAAATGTTCCAAGGACGTCCTCAGAACATACTCTGGACATCTCCTGGACATCTGTGCTATTAATGTATTAGGACCTTAACTTAGTTTCCGCCCGCAAATGTTAGATGGCAATGCAAACAGTTCTAGTAGTCATTACTAACGAAACAGGTAGTTTGTGATTAATTTCGACATTTCTCGATAACATTCAGTCAGCATACACAATTATTTTCCTAAACAACAATTTCTTTTGCTTTGTGAAAAATGGAACGCGATAAAGTGTTTTTTCG
>NW_022639570.1:31049-31837 GCF_010583005.1 Odontomachus brunneus
TTTCGTCACCTGATTGTGAAATTACATCTGGACAGTTTTGTATTTTCTTAATTATAACTTTCACTTGTCGATAAAAATAAACGTCGCACGGCTGACATATCGGAGTACATTTTGGCGGTATAATTTGTAAATTACATGTTGGTTTATTATTTTTGTCGCGAAATATTTCGTTATACATTTGGATGTTTTTTTGTCCTCCCCAGGAATCAACAATAAATAAAAACAAATTATCCCCGACATACGGCTTAACAACATTTTCCAAATACTGTGCGTATAATGATGTTGTTAATTTGCCCGATTTAGAACATGTAATAACGACATTTTTACATAATTCTAATAATTTATCTACATCTTTTTGTACGCGTACTCCAAAATTATCAGAAAATTCTTGCAAACAAACAAATACTTTATTTAATAACTTCCCGGATTTCGTCAGTGAATACTGGGCGGTGTATGAATGCGAAACTTTATTTAAATCGCCTATGTACAATTGAACTAATTTTTCTCCAGTGTGCGTGTAAGTTCGCGAAACATTAACTCTATACTCACATCCTGTTTGGTCTGTATTAATTACAAAATCGGGATCGTAATCTGGCGAAATTGCTTGAATTAATGTTTGAAATTGTTCCGCTGATTTTATGACAACTTCTGGTGTAATTGCTTCTTTTTTGGAAACATCAAACAACGCGACGATTCGATATCCTATAATCGTGTAAAAAGTTGGTCAACCACGTGCTGGATGCTACGAAATGAAAAACATTTGTATGTTCTTCGCTGTCTTGTTCTTC
>NW_022639570.1:31847-32213 GCF_010583005.1 Odontomachus brunneus
CTTTTATATGAAATTATATACATACATTCATATTTATATATATTCTATATTGAAAGTTTAAATATTTGTTTTAAGGCCAAAATAATAAGAATGTCCAGATTTAAGTACGTGTCTGAATATTGGTATTTTTACCTTACACACTACACTGCAACGTCAATACTTTGATAGCGTTCTGTTATTCAGTACTACAAATTTATAGTATACGTGATATAAACTATAGGTTTTCAATACTGTCAATAAATAGCAGAATTTGTTTAAAACTTAAAAGCGTGGTACAAAGGCAGTATATTCTGCAATATCTTCAGTAACTGAGTATTTAAAGATTAAAAATGTATAAATATTA
This sequence comes from Odontomachus brunneus, assembly GCF_010583005.1. NCBI lineage: Eukaryota > Metazoa > Arthropoda > Insecta > Hymenoptera > Formicidae > Odontomachus > Odontomachus brunneus. The sequence continues at coordinate 32,191 of NW_022639570.1, forward strand.
TATAATGTCTTGATATTATACTT
>NW_022639570.1:32223-33074 GCF_010583005.1 Odontomachus brunneus
GTAACGACACGTAATTAATCGTTACTAAAAAGTAATAACAACGCGAAACATCGCGAATCAAGAGCGCAAAAGGACAGCGCGTCCTCTAATAGTGTCCTCTAAACAGCGCGACCGCCGAACAACCGCGGTAAATAGCGAATCAAGCGAGATTCGAGGAATATAAAACGCCGCGTAATTGTAATCGAGAGATTCGATCGTCCGCTCTCGAAAGAGAATCAGAACCGATCTACCGCTCTCGAAAGAGAACCGATTCCGATCATTCGCTCTAACAAGGAGATGACGCCAATTAGGAAATCGCTTTTCCAACGAGTCCTAGTGCGTTCGATAGCTTACATGTAGCTAATAAAAACCCTAAAGGCGTTTGTGCCAATGGGCCTTCGTTTAGGAGAAATTACAAAACAAAGTTAGGGTCACGCAACTATGTCACATGTAAAGAAGAACATTAGAATCTTTTTCGAGTAAGCGGCGTAGCTGAGCCGACTAAGGCTCCCGTCCATACATTTTTGCGCCGGCGGCGTGCGTTTGAGTCCCGCCGACGACTGCTTCGCTTTTTTTTTTTTTTTCAATTTTGGATATATAAAAGACACTACATTAATCATTATTTATTTTTTTAAATTTATTTTGTTTTTCTATGTAAAAATAAGGACATTTCGGGATGTTTGAACGCAATACGAAATAAAAAACAGTTTTAAAGTCATGAACTGATTATATTTCTCATGCAATGTACATGTGTTATTTTGTCAAGAATATTTTGTACAATATAAACTTTCTTTTATAATTATATATTTATTTACATACGATAAAAGGTTTCCATCGCTTCGCAATGTTGTGGATGAAAATTGATGTAAAAA
>NW_022639570.1:33121-33762 GCF_010583005.1 Odontomachus brunneus
GGACTCTACCTAACAAAGGTCCTTTCTTACAAGTGAACACTGACGAATATACCTGCTTGTCCATTTGCGAGTCTCATCTTTTTATAATATTTCACACTTTTATTCTACATATAAAAAATTCAACAACAAAAATAATAAACCAAAATATAATTTATAATTTATACCGCCAAGATGTACATCGATATGCGATGTTTATTTTTACATCAATTTTCATCCACAACATTGCGAAGCGATGGAAACCTTTTATCGTATGTAAATAAATATATAATTATAAAAGAAAGTTTATATTGTACAAAATATTCTTGACAAAATAACACATGTACATTGCATGAGAAATATAATCAGTTCATGACTTTAAAACTGTTTTTTATTTCGTATTGCGTTCAAACATCCCGAAATGTCCTTATTTTTACATAGAAAAACAAAATAAATTTAAAAAAATAAATAATGATTAATGTAGTGTCTTTTATATATCCAAAATTGAAAAAAAAAAAAGCGAAGCAGTCGTCGGCGGGACTCGAACGCACGCCGCCGGCGCAAAAATGTATGGACGGGAGCCTTAGTCAGCTCAGCTACGCCGCTTACTCGAAGAAGATTCTAATGTTCTTCTTTACATGGGACATAGTTGCGTGACCCTAACT
>NW_022639570.1:33772-33984 GCF_010583005.1 Odontomachus brunneus
CCGATTCCGATCATTCGCTCTAACAAGGAGATGACGCCAATTAGGAAATCGCTTTTCCAACGAGTCCTAGTGCGTTCGATAGCTTACATGTAGCTAATAAAAACCCTAAAGGCGTTTGTGCCAATGGGCCTTCGTTTAGGAGAAATTACAAAACAAAGTTAGGGTCACGCAACTATGTCCCATGTAAAGAAGAACATTAGAATCTTTTTCGA
>NW_022639570.1:33994-35699 GCF_010583005.1 Odontomachus brunneus
GTAAGCTATCGAACGCACTATGACTCGTTGGAAAAGCGATTTCCTAATTGGCGTCATCTCCTTGTAAGAGAAACCGACTCTACTCCGCTCCTGGCAGATTACTGTTCGTCGATTGGCGACTGTAGTCACACCTCTCGCCGCGCTCCTCCCGATGGTAGTGGGAGGTGGGTCTCCCAAACCAACGTGACCGGGGGTGGGTAAGGTCACCCCCGGTCGTAGTGCCTACTGGCAGCGGCGCGGTGCGACCCTACACCGCGCCGCCTCCCTCCCGAGCCGCAATGGAGGAGGGTGCGCCCCCGCGCACCCCCGCCTCGGCCGGTCACTCCGCCGTCGTTACACGGATACGTGTCATCGACATTCGAGTCTACTCCGCTCCTGGCAGATTACTGTTCGTCGATTGACGACTGTAGTCACTCCGCCGTCGTTACACGGATACGTGTCATCGACATTCGACTCTACTCCGCTCCTGGCAGATTACTGTTCGTCGATTGGCGACTGGAATTACTCCGCCGTCGGCTCACGGATTCATGAGACCGACACTAATAAGGCCCGCGGCACCGTTGACCGCATCCGAAATCACGGCCGCATAAGCCAAGCTCGTGTAATCATAAAGGAAACTCCGAAAGCTAAGGTCCCGTAAACAAGAACCGACGGACGCATCACATACGCCGAACGACTCAAGTCCCCGCGACAAGAGATCGAAGGGAAAGTTGCTAAGGCGATAGCCCGCGTGCAGCCACGCTGCAATCTCAGCGACCGCGGACATTATATGATTCCGAAACGCCGATAAAATCGCGGAAGAAGTGTCAATCGCGCTTAAGAGATAAGACGCCGAAAGAAATATCAACAGAATAAACTCGCGAATACGCGACACTGACGTCGTCCGTGCCCCGCGCACCGCGCGTCACATCACGCCAGCCGGCGTCTAAACAAACCTCTGTCAAGCGAGACAAACAACCAAAACCAACGGCGTCGACACGTATTGTTCGCTCTGTACATTGTCATTATCGTCAGCTTATTATTTAAATACATTATTCCTTATTATTTTTAAAACACTGTTCTTTTCAATTATTCCGCTTATCACGAACCCGATCCGACAAGCGATTCGAACCCGCAACGAATCGCGGTTACAAATTGGCGCCCGAACAGTCTAGTAAAAGATATAGGAAGATAGGCGAGAATTAGAAAATGAAACAGTGGATATATACGCTGTCGAAAAACGAATTAATAAAGAAAATGGCTGAATTAGGGTTACCCACAGAGGGAACCCTAGATGAATTAAGGGGAAAACTAAGTAAATTCGTGTCGGACAATCCGCAAGCCTTCAGTAACGGAAATGAGGAAGAAGGAGCAAGTCATGCATCAGAAACGATGCAGAGTATTGATCAGGATATGATCGCGAAAACAATGAACAAAATAAGAACGTGGGGTTGCCAGTTCGACGGGAAGGATCCTGTTTCATTTCTGGAACGTATAGAAGAGTTACAGGGCAGTTATGGGTACACCGACGACCAAATGCTGCAGGGCCTGCCGGAATTATTGAGAGGCAGTATACTACATTGGTACCGAAATAATAGATACTATTATTACTGGTGGAAGGAATGTAATGAGTTTTTAAATGCATTTAAAGAACATTTCTTTCCATACCGCTACCGGTTTCAAATGAAACGAGAAATCCAACGAAGGCGACAAGGAACGAACGAAT
>NW_022639570.1:36799-42496 GCF_010583005.1 Odontomachus brunneus
GCATTTAAAGAACATTTCTTTCCATACCGCTACCGGTTTCAAATGAAACGAGAAATCCAACGAAGGCGACAAGGAACGAACGAATCGTTCCGAAAGTATGCTACTGATGTCTCGACATTAATGAGACGAGCGGGAGGATTCTCGCGGCGCGAGCAGTTGGAGCAAATCTATGAGAATATGTCACCAGAGCTGAAAATACATATTCGGAGGGAGAACGTACAGACGCTGAGAGAGCTCGAGATGATAGCTACAGAAATCGAGGATATTGAGCGTCAACGAGCGGAACTACGTAAAGACGCAAGGCCAGTACCACGAGCACCAATGGCTGCAGCATTATACAAAGCATCAGAATGTTGCTGGCGGTGCAAGCAGAGGGGACACACGAGGCTGAGGTGTCGAAACGAACAAAAGAAGTTTTGCTCGCAATGTGAAAAGGACGGGGTGTTGACAAGAAACTACCACCCAAGATCGGGAAACGATACACGGACCGGGGAGGAGGGCAATCCTCGGTCCTAAGGAAGCCAAAAATTAGATATACACCGCGACCGCAAATGAGAGTCAAAATATATGGAGAGTTGCTCGAAGCACTTCTCGACACAGGAGATATCCTGCATTAATCAGGAAACCGCAGAGAAAATAAAAAACGATCACCAGGCAGGACAAACAGGGTCACAAACGGTTCGCCTAGCGGACGGGGGAAGTACGCAACTGTCAGGAAGAATGAACATACCAATAATAATCAATGGTAAACGGTACGAGCATCGCTTTCATGTATTACCTACTTTGGAAATCGCCGTATTAATTGGAGTTGATCTATGGGCAAAACTGGCCTTTGCTATCCCGCCACCAGAAAATAAGGAACAATTGGGAGGAGACAAAAGAACATGCATCATTTCGGAGGGAATGCAGCCGCGCACCAAAAAGGAAGATACACGACTAAAGAAACTCTTGGAGATAGAATTTAGGAAATTCGAAAGTATTAAGGGATCAACAGATATGGTGCGACACAGAATAAAAGTTAGACCAGGTACGGAACCTATTAAACAACGCTACCGACCTAGGAATCCGGCGATGCAGGCTCTAATAGACCAAGAGGTACAGGAGATGGAGAAAGAAGGAATTATAGAAAGCTCATGGAGCTCATGGAGCTCGCCGATTGTCATGGTAAAGAAAAAAGATGGTAAGCATCGATTCTGTGTAGACTTTAGGAAGGTCAATGAAGTAACAGAACGAGATGCATATCCTCTACCGCAGATAACAGCAACGTTGAACAAACTTCGAGGAGCAACGTACTTAACAACGCTTGATCTAAAAAGCGAGTATTGGCAAGTGCCATTAACAGCCGATAGCCGACCGATCACCGCCTTTACAGTGCCTGGCCGAAGGCTTAAGCAATTCAGAGTAATGCCATTTGGATTGCATTCGGCACCAGCAACATTTCAAAGACTTCTAGACACCGTTATAGGGCCGGAGCTAGAAGAAAATGTGCAAGTATATCTTGATGATATTATAATAGCAACGAAAACTTTTGAGCAACATTTAAGTGTGCTGAAAGAAGTTTTTACACGGCTTAGGAAGGCAAAACTACGATTAAACGCCGAGAAGTGTCACTTTTGTCGTCCAAGCCTGAAATACCTGGGGCATATAGTAGATAAAGCCGGAATCAGAACAGATCCAGAAAAAACGGATGCAGTAAGCAAATGGCCAACGGCATCAAAAGTTAAACATATCCGACAGTTTCTAGGGATGGCCTCTTGGTACAGGAGATTCATCGAAGGTTTCTCAAAAATAGCTGCTCCACTAACAAATCTGACAAAGAAGAATGTCAAATGGCACTGGGGACCGGAAGAGGAAAACGCATTTCGGCGGTTAAAGGAAACATTAGTTTCGGCACCAGTTCTCGCCTGTCCAAATTTTGATTTAAAGTTCACACTACAGACGGACGCAAGCAAGCATGGGCTCGGAGCAGTCCTAACGCAGAATTTCGCGAATGGAGAAAGAGTCATAGCATACGCTAGCCGCTCACTGAACAACAGTGAGAAAAACTATAGCGCGACGGAGCTGGAATGTCTCGCGGTAGTGTGGGGAATACGGAAGATGCGATGTTACTTAGAGGGATACGAGTTTACAGTATTGACCGACCATCAGTCATTAAAATGGCTAGAAAAATTAGAATCGCCAACAGGACGTGTTGGGAGATGGAAATTTGAACTCCAGCAATATACCTTTGAGATCAAATACAGAAAAGGTAGCTCGAATAAAGTAGCCGATGCACTCTCTATACAACCAGAAATTGCAAGTATAAACAAGGAAATACAGTGCTCATGGTATCTTCACGTATATAATGAAACAAGGAAACAACCGCAGAGGTCGCCAGACTATGAAATTAGGAACGGCAAGTTATATCGCCACATCCTACATAGTCTATATTTCAAAGAAACACCGGATAGTGAGCAATGGAAGGAATTCATTCCTCACGAGCATAGAGCCGAAATACTGAGGTCGTATCACGATGACCCAACAGCAGGGCATTTAGACATCGCAAAGACAATATGTCGCATCGCAAGGTTATACTATTGGCCGGGGATGCTGAAGGAAATAAATAAGTATGTGAGAAAGTGCGAAAATTGCAAGGCACATAAGGCAGCACAATGTCAACCGGCAGGGATAATGCATGCGACAAATGTGCAGCATCCTTGGGAACAAGTCTCGATGGACTTAATTGGACCACTACCGCGATCGAGTAAGGAACACACATGGGTATTAACGATGCAAGACCGATTTACAAAGTGGCTAGAGGTCAAGCCTCTGAGGAAAGCTACAGCAACAGCAGTTGCACAAGCGATATTAGAAGAAATAGTGTACCGTCATGGAGTCCCGAAGATACTAGTCTCGGACAACGGTACACAGTTTAAATCCGGCAGCATGAGAAAATTAGTACAAGAATTGGGAATCACACAGCGGCTTACACCGGTTTGGACATCGCAATGTAACCCCGTGGAGAGGGCAAACCGCACGGTGAAGACCATGATCGCACAATATGTTGGAGAAAATCACCGTCAGTGGGACGCTAATTTACAAGAAATAAAATTTGCGTTCAACACGGCGAAGCAAGATACCACCGGGTTTTCACCCGCATATCTCAATACAGGCAGAGAGCTGTCTGGACCGCATTTCCGTGAAAGAGAGCATAGAGAGTCACAAGTACCAAGCGAAATAGGAAAACGACTTGATGCAGCGTACGAGCTAGTATGGATAAACTTAGCCAGAGCATTCCAGAAGCAAGGGAAATACTACATAAACTTACGTAAAAGGAACTGGAAACCAAAAATAGGCGACGTGGTGTGGAAACGGAACCATACGCTCTCAAGCAAGGAAAAAGCAATAAATGCAAAACTTGCGCCTAAGTTTTTAGGTCCGATGACGATAAAAAGAATCATATCCCCCGTAATTGTAGACTTACAGGACGATAAGAAAAAATGATATAAACAAGTACATATTCAGGACTTGAAAACAGAAAGGGACCCCGATGACGTGGTACCGGAAAAGGAAGGGGTAAGCGAAAGCCAGAAATAAAAGGGAAGATATCTAAGCGGAAGAATCAATAGAGTAAAATCTATCGGAGCAGCTACATCAGCAGCAAGAAAACCGAAATGGCAAAACCGGTAGGAAGACAAATATTAGACTGGCTCGAAAATTGGGAGCCACCGGGAAGAGACGAAACAACACCTACTAGAAATCCGGACACGATCAAATATATGGGGAAGGCAATCACGTATGAAAATAACAATACCGCCGAACTAGGAAACCCAACCAAAGCCATCGTCGAGATTCCGCCAACACCAGACGTGGAGAAACCAATAAGGAAGAGAGTGTACATTTCCAGGGACAGAAGCTTCGAACTACCGCCCTATGCATCAGCATCATCATTAGTATACCACAGATATGTAGAAGGCGAAATATGGCGCGTAAACTTTTACAAGTCCGGGAATATAAAGAAGGTGCGAAAAGTAAACAGCATAGAGGAACAATAAGCCTCGCAAAAAGACAACAGAAAAAAGAGGCAAAAACAAGGAAACGAAATCGATATAAACAAGAGATCAAAAGCACGAGAACAAGTCAGTTACTATCTCCACAGGTAACATGATGGAAATTGAGATAGAGGAAACAATAGAGGAATTGTTGTCTACATGGAACGAGGCCAAGGCTCTCAACAATACCAAGTACTTTTATTATGCAAATTCTATGTGTAAAATTTATTAGTTCTTAAAAGTAAACTGTTTTGTTTTTATTATAGACCGAAGATTAAAAGTAAATAGCGTTTTGTTTTGATTATAGACTGAAGATTTTATTTTTATATTTTTAATATTCTGTTACGCATAAAAGTATATAATACATTATTTTTATTTTTATTATTCATGGAACATGTTTTCATCTTTAATATTTTATTGTAATTCGTGATAGAGTGAGACTGTGCTATTAGATTACATTGTTGTTCCTGTGCAATGTACTCTTATGTATTAGGTGGTAAACTTAGTTCCTGCGGTTTTTTTATTTAAAAAACTCATTTATTTCGACATCAAAAGCAAAAAATACACTAATTGAAGTATTTTCCCTCGCTAGCTATACATTTTTTCATCCTCTGTATCACTATCATCTGTAATATTTTCAATGGACTTCAAAAATTGGTCACTGATTATATCCAGCAGATATAGCCAGCAGAGACGTCAAACGCTTTCGTAACTCAATATTATCCATTATTCTGAACCGCGAACCGGAACTATGGGTCTGTTTGTTTTCGCTGCACTACTGAACTAGTGCAATAAGTTAGATTGAAACAAATATATTTTCTTTCACTCTAACTTATTGCACTAGTTAAATAGTGCAGAGAAAACGAACAGACCCTATATTATCCATTATGATCCCTTAGGAGTCGTTCGAATACCAACATTCCCCTGAGTACCTTATTACTCCCACCAACACATCCCTTGATCACCTCACTCGCTTCTGGCAGAAAATGTTTTCAAACGCACCCAGGTCGGCTGCGGCGGCGGCGATGACGGTCCTCGTCATTTCGGATCCTCTCTCTCTCTCTCTCTCTCTCTCTCTCTCTCTCTCTCTATCTCACTCTCTCTCGCTCACGATCGTTGTCCCGATATGGTAGCCGTCGAAACTGGTCGCGGCGACGGTCGCGGCAAGACTGATCAGCTGCCGTTCCGGGAGGATCGCGTATCCTCGCGCATCCTCCTTCGTCCCTTCTCTCCTCGTCCTGCAATTTTCGGTAGTCGGGAATCGGCAATTATCGGTATTCTGGTCTCGAGACGGTTATGCCTCGAGACCTTGTTGACGTTGCGGATCATCTCGCTGTCTGTCTCGGCGCTCCCGTTTTTTTTTTCGGCTCTCATGACGGCTGCTTCGCTAGAAGTAAACATCGCTGACAGAATACTGCTTCCATATTTCGACATATTCTCAGCGGTACGAGATTCACGAATATTGAGTGCGCGATAATCCGGCATACGGCAATATCTAATAATGAGAGAGAGCGATTCACCTGATCGTGCGTGTATAGAGTTGGCGGTCGCTGCGTTCTCGTCCTTCGATGGCCTCCGCTCCTCCAGTCCTGGTGGCCGGCCGGGGCGTCGGGGTGTGCACAAAGTTAGGGACGCGCTGACCTCCACATCTGCTCCGCTCGCAAAA
>NW_022639570.1:42506-43001 GCF_010583005.1 Odontomachus brunneus
CTCTCCCTCCCCCTCTCTCTCCCTTTTTCTCTCACTCCCTCTCTCTCTCACTCACTCCCTCTCCCTCCCACCCCCATCTCTCTCCCTCTCTCTCTCTCCCTCTCCCTCCCTCTCTCTCTCTCTGTCCCGATCGCTGCCTCGATGCGGTAGTTCGCGTTGACGACTCTGGCAGTTCGCGACGACGGTCGCGGTAAGGCTGATCAGCTGTAGGCTCCGGGAGGATCGCGTATCCTCACGCATCCTCCTTCGTCCCTTCTCTCCTCGTCCTGCGATTTTCGGTAGTCGGGAATCGGCAATTATCGGTATTCTGGTCTCGAGACGGTTATGTCTCGAGACATTGTTGACGTTGCGGATCATCTCGCTGTCTGTCTCGGCGCTCCCGTTTTTTTTTTCGGCTCTCATGACGGCTGCTTCGCTAGAAGTAAACATCGCTGACAGAATACTGCTTCCATATTTCGACATATTCTCAGCGGTACGAGATTCACGAATATTGAG
>NW_022639570.1:43011-46718 GCF_010583005.1 Odontomachus brunneus
TGTCTGTCTCGGCGCTCCCGTTTTTTTTTTACTAGGCTCTCGTGACTGCTGCTTCGTTAGATGTAAACATCGCTGACAGAATACTGCTTCCTTACGATCCTGTTTCTTACTTCGACATATTCTCAGCGGTACGAGATTCACGAATATTGAGCGCGCGATAATCCGGCATACGGCAATATCTAATAATGAGAGAGAGCGATTCACCTGATCTTGCGTGGTTTGGAGTTGCCGGCCGCGGCTTTCTCGTCCCTCGATGTTCCCCATTCCTCCAGTCCTGGTGGCCGGCCGGGGCGTCGGGGGGTGGGGGGGAGGGAGAGTTCACAGAGTTGGGGACGCGCCGACCTTCACATCTGCTCCGCTCGCAAAATTCGCTCTCGATACTCGTCCTAAGGACGTTCACAACAAACACACACCGGAACGCGACGTTCGAGAATACTCGCGGAAACCGTTAGCGACGCGATAAGTAAAAACTCTCACACAAATCCGGTACGGTACTCTGGAGACGGGCGCCTCCATGGCCGCCACGTCACAGACTATAATGAGAGTGTGATAACTTTATATTCATATTACAACTACCATTTTTATATTAAAATAACAAAAAATATGATTAAAGTAAAAAATAACTGATAATAAATAATAATTTTAGTTATATCAACTATTTTTTCTCTCAGTATACATACAAGGTGTCCCAGATTTTCCTCCGCATTTTTGTGGGAACGTAGAACGAGTTAAGATGAATTTAAAAGTCCTATATCGATTTGCGATGTTCGCAGTAATGGTTGAAAAATTAATTGTAAAAGATTAAAGAAAAGCGCGTGCTGAATTGTAGAGGAAGCATCGCTCGAGTCGTAACACGTTCCAGTAATATAGGGCGTGGATGTAGGCACGCGGCAAGTAGTAGAACAGCGCGCCACTACCTGCGCTTATATCGCTGTGCTCCTACGTTTTGCCTCAGTGCGGTGCGGCAAAAGTGATATGTAGTGATATATATTAAGTATGTATTAAGTATTAAATAAATTGAAGGTGATAAAAAGTGCAATTATAATGTTAAGTTTTTAATGAAAAAGTGCAATAAAGAAAAACGGATTACAAACAGCCTTCAACATCAAGTAACACCGATAAAAAGAAAAGGAAATTTGATGGTAAAATATTTCAACATGCGTAGTTAAGTATAGATATTAAAGACTGATTGACATTACATGAAAAGAATGGGAAAGCTGTCTGCACGACTTGTAATACTGTCTTAATATGCGGAAAAATTATAAAACATAAAGTATATTTATTTTTACTCATTAACAGTATTCTATTTCTTCCATAGAAACTTTCTTTTTTTCCTACAATCTCTTGATATATTCTTTCATACGAGGAATTTTGCGAGACATTAAAATAGATACAACACTGAAGATACCACAGCGTTTGCTCAATACACGTGCGCGAATAAATCTCCCGAACTTGTAGCACTGCGCCCCGGGATCATGACGGTAGGTTCTTTACTATGTTGGATAAACTTGAAGGAGTATTTTCAACCAAAAACATATCAAAGAAGATCCTTAAAAAAACCTGGGTAGATCGATCTCGTTAGCCAAGTGTAGCAGCCAACCTTGAGGCTAGCGACTTCAATAAACATTTGCCTGTTCAAATTTAAAGTGTGCAGATACAGTTCCAATGCGTGAATGTCTGCACGGATGTTAAATAGCTGTAGTCGCAAGCTGTCCCTCGGGGACAGCTGGGGCAACCTCCAAATATATTGCAGTTCTGCCCGGAACAGTCTTTCTTTCTGACCATACTCGTGAGACTCAATATGGATTTTGAGGAACAAATGATGGAATTGGATTCTAGGAACAAATGAAAGTACGTGATAAAATATCTGCAAGCAGAGAGGAGAAGGATAAAAATAAGGGTATCTCCAACGTTGCGTGCAGGAATCTAACCGCCTTCATGCCTTCCATCAACGGCAGCTGCCCGCCACATATCAATCTGCGAAACCACGTGAAAGTTCTACAGAGAAGAAGGCAGATGACACCGATGCGATCCAGGATTGCTGCCCGCCGTTAACTGATGATGAAGGCAGAGATTCCTCTGCGACGTAAACAAAAATCGAGTTTTTCAGGCCCGATGACAACTCAAGTAGACAGGCCTTTAAAGCCCTGGAGGTAATTACGGCCTTCAAGATTAGGCCGACGAGAGATGTATATGGCGAGAAATAAGACCAGAGTCGAGCTAGAGAAGATGAGACGAGGGCTAGCTTTCCTGTACGACATTGATTAGAGGGTTTAAACAAACAGCCGGTACGCGGCCCTCCAGGCGGAGGTATGGGAGCTCCATGAGGAAATCCGTCTCAAGGGGAAGCCAGCAACCCGTTTGACAACCCTCCAAACGAAGAAAAAGCTCAATCACCTAGATCCCAGTGAAATATGTGCCCTTTATTCAAGCTTCTCCTTGTCGGGAAAAAGGAAGAAAGTAAAGCAGAACCTCACCGAAAACGAGACTGATTGGAGAGGAAGGGCTAAGTTCCTCTCTACTTCTGCCGCGCGCGAACAAGGAGGAATATTCTCTTCTTTTCCCTCTTAGGGGGATTGCACAGAGATATCCTGGTTACTAATCCAATTTAATGAGGCGGCCACGGTTCTGGCCGGCTTGTCTTTGCTGAAGCTTTTCGCACAGCAATACGCCAAAGTATATCAACGTGTGAGGGAGTTCTGCGGAGTAGGTAATGACATCACGGCCAGAACAATAGTAACACTGGGCCTTCAAGTCAAAGCCCAGGTCATCGCCCGATGGGTCAAACACCTTTCGACTTCCGGCATAGCCAGGCAGAGGACAGTGAAGATCATTCAACCCTGTCTCGCCCAGTGGGTGAACAGACGAGGACGGGGAATTCCGGCTGACGCAGGTGCTAATCGGATACGATTGTTTCAATGCGTACCTCTGCCGTATAAATCGGAAATCCGTAGCAGTTTGTCACCGTTGCAGTGCAGACCATGACACGGCCAAACTGGAGTCCTGCCTAACTTAGCGGAACCAATACCGTGTCCTTGTCGAGAAGCTCGAGGAAACAGGCCCCTCGCTTCCCGACATCATTCCTAAAATGTTGGGGAACAATGAGGTACGAGGAGAAATGGCCTCCATTGCGAACACATCGCAAAAGGAAGTCGCAAAACGACTCCGCCGAGGCCAGACACCATGGCGTGGGAGCCGACGTGAACCCGCTCAGCCAGGAGAAGCCGGCAGGCCTGGGCCAGTGTAAAGAACGAAATGTCCCTATCCGCCCAGGACTCGCCATGCAAAGTCACGAGATAAGACAAGGGGTGGCCGCAACCGGGGAAGAGGATTAATACTGAGATAATAGGTATGGCTAGTATGATGGTTGACTTAGATTGAATAGTTATCCAGGATATAAGCATCTAACAGATTATTAATAAAGAAATTTTTCTGAATATTTCGGCATTGATCATAATATAGTCGTAATAAGTTAAGTTCGACTTATTTAGTGAAGTTAAATTCTTCTTAATAGTGCACTATCTTGTCGTAATAAAAAGGCTTAAGGGTTCTTTAGAGTTATGTCGGTAGATTTTATTATGCCAGATAGGTAGGTTCAAAAGAGATTGCCGACTAAAAGTGCACCGGGGGAAAAACAATCCCCCCCCCTCCCTCTCTCTCTCTCTCTCTCTCTCTCTCTCTCTCTCTCTCTCTCTCTCTCTCAAGCT
>NW_022639570.1:47440-50808 GCF_010583005.1 Odontomachus brunneus
CTCTCTCTCTCTCTCTCTCTCTCTCTCTCTCTCTCTCTCTCTCTCTCTTCTCTAATAGAAAAGACGTGTGTCACATCGCTCCGTCGAAATACCAAGATTTCAACGGTAAAAAGTGAGAGAGGACGTAAAAATAAGTGTTCAAGCCGCCATAGACCGGAAATAACTATGAGGATTATCTAGCCGGGATATGAAGATCTGCGAATGTGAGCAGTGAATTTCGTGTTTGGATCATCGAAGTCTCGCAAAACAAATAGACATTATACGTGGACACAAAAATGCTGACGCGTGAAAGTGGACTATATATGACTGACGCTGATAATAACGGTTCTCGATCGGTAATTAACGGCATGCTCGATAAATATGTGGAATATCAATGCTCGGCATGTAAGAAGGCAATAAAGAGCAAAGTCGTTAAATGTAAATCTTGTGTAAAGCTTTTTTACCATCCAGGATGTATGAGTAAGCATAAAGTTCTCGATAAAAACTAAGAATAAGTGCCGTGCAAAGGTCCATATAAGGAGTTTTTGGTTGAAAGTGAGCAGGAAACAAGCATGAAAAAAACGCCGGTAACAGAAGGAAGAGATAGGACATTATCTGTAAGGTCTACAGGATTGTTTAGTGGAAATAAAGGATTAAACATAAATGTAAAAGTAGACTGGATTATAAAAACTATAAAAGAAATAAAAAATGAAACGGCCTGTAAAAATGAAATTAAAATAATGATTAGAGAAGTAGTTCGAGAAGAATTGGGAATTGTTAAACGAAAACTGGAAAACTTGAAGAAGATGATGCAGGGAGTAGCATGTGGACTACAGGAAGGAGCGCAGAGAAGTTACAGTGAAGCGGTTAAAGAAAAGAAGAAAGAAAACGTTATAATTGTTAAGCCGAAGATGCAGCAAGAGAGTGAAGCCACTAAAAAATTGATAAAAGAGAAGGTGGATATTAAGAGTATGGCTATGGGAATAACGAAATTAAAAAAAGGAAGCAAGGGAACAGTGATCATAGGATGTGAAACTGGAGAGGAGGTAAAACAATTGAAGGAGACAGTTAAGCTAAGCTGGGAGAAAATGATAAAGTAATTGAGTCGCCTCAATCGAAACCAAAGATAAAAATTATCAATATAGGTTTAGAAGAGATGAATCTGGATGATAATGAATTTATAAATACGATAAAGAAACAAAATAAAATGGATTCTGTAATTATGCGGATTGTAAAGAGAATGGTCAAAGAAAAAAGAAATAATAAATCAGAAAGAAGAGAAAATAAAGAAGAATAAATAATAGTAGAAGTAGATGAGGGGAGGCACGAGTTGATATTGAAGAGAACAAAACTAAATGTAGGATGGAAGAAATGCCCTGTATTTAATCACATCAATGTTGAAAGATGTTTTAAATGCTGGGGATATTATCATATAGTAAAAAATTGTACGCGAGAGGAAACATGTTATAAATGTGCAAGAAATCAAAACTCGCGTGATTGTATAGTGACAAAGAAAAAATGTGTGAATTATATGTTCAAAATCTGAACATACAATCTGAAAATAAATGACGAACATGACGCCCTTAGTACGGAATGTCCGACTTTTAAAAGAGCGTTACAGGAGGAGAAGAGGAGAGCTGGCTGGGAGGACGCTAAATAGCAACTACAGGGAGAAGAGGAGCTAGTATTACATATAAATGCGCAAAGCTTAATGGTATATAGGGATGAGATACAACATCAGATTATGAAGAAAATAAATCCTGCGTTCCTAGCATTATCGGAAACCAGATTGACCGAAGATATCGAAGACAGTGAAGTGAATGTGCTGGGTTATAGTATGATTAGATGTAATGCTGAGAATAGAAATACGGGAGGTGTAGTTCTATATGTAAGGAACGATATTAAATACGAGGTAATATTAATGAAAAAATTAGAATCAAATTGTTGGTGTGTGGTAGTAAAAGTGAAAGAAAAATTATATAAAGGAGTGATAATAGTAATATATCACTCATCGAGCGTATCGCACGGGAACTTCATAAGATTTCTAAAGGATATAGTAGAGGAGCAAATAACAAAAGAAGAATGCATGGTAATAGGAGATGTTAATATTGATCTTATAACGGACTCATTTTATGTAAAAAAAATTACAAACGACAATGTTAAGCTTGGGTATGAAACAGTATGTTAATGAACCGACGAGAATTACGAAAGACAGTCAGACAATTATAGATTTGATCTTCGCTAATAATAATAAAATAGTACGGGTAATTCATGAACCTAAAATTACGGACCACGCGTGGCTAAAGTTGAGTTGAGTGTGAGTAAAATTGAAAATAAATATAGAGAATTAGTGCTAGGAATTACAAAGAATTTGATATAAATGAATTTACTATATTAGTAAAAAATAAAATACAAGATAACCAGGGATATCAGTGTGGATGTATGAATATCAGTGAGAGAGCGAAAAAGCTTGTCAATAGTATAGTGGATACGTTAGATGTAACGGCACCAAAAAAAAAATTTAGAATTCCGAAAGTATAGGAAGGGAAAAAATGGTTCTCAGATGAAATAAGAGAGACTGCGCGTAGAAGGGATTAGGCATATAGAAGGGCACTGTATGACGGTACCGAACAAAATTGATTATAATATAAAATTGAAAGAAACGCAGTAGTAAAAACAATCAGGGAGAAGAAAAAAGAATACTATGAAAATATGATAGATTTTAATAAGAAAAATCCTACGATTATGTGGAAAATCTTGAAAGAAATAATTAGAGGCGAGCCAGTAGGTATAAAGGAAATAGGAAGTATAGATTTAGAGATTTTAGGCGATATTGAAGAATACAATATAGCTGATAAATTTAATTTATATTACATGTATGTATGTATGTATGTAGAATTTATTGCCTCCCCTCAGGGTTACAATTCAATGCCTACTCTAACGCTCGTTTACATTTAATTCATACTAACTTATACTAACTTATGCTAACTTAAAAACTAACTTATTTAACGCTTATTCTAATCTCTTATACTAACTTATACTAACGCTTCCGACGCTACATATTATACATCCCAATCGCCCAACTTAACCTAAAAACCCCCCCATCCCCCTCACCCCATCTACTCCCCTACACACACACACACACCCCCTCAATATTTCCCATCCCTCCCCTCCCCCTCTCGTCCCCCCATGCGACCTCCGTTTCCGCCGTTCCTCACGCTCATTCGCTCTCCCCATCCCCCCCTCTCTCTCATCACTCACACAAACTCAATCTTCCTCTTCCCCTCTCCCTCTCCACCTCTCTCATTCCTTCCAATCTTCTTAACCATTCCCCCCCTTCCCCTTCCTCCCCCAACACCAACTCCACCATCTCTTGCCAGCTTCCTACA
>NW_022639570.1:51156-52309 GCF_010583005.1 Odontomachus brunneus
TCAAGTACCCTGATATCCCCTCCCCTTTTATCCTCTCATACCATTTATTATATTTTGCCTCCTTTATCTTACACCACCTCTCCATCCTATGCATTTCCCTCTCCCTCTTTATCACTTTCTCAAATCCCCCCACACCCTTCTCCCTCTCCTCCTCCACTTCCCACAAACTTAATCCTCTCTCCTCAAAAAAATACTTTCTTTCATTATCCCATTTTCCAATAACCTTCCCTCTTTTCCATCTCTCTTTCATTTCCTCCCAATACAATCTTGCTATCCTACTTCCCCTTCCTTCCTCCAACCTTTTCTCAAAACCCCAAGCCCTTATACTCGCCCTTTCTCTCATTCTCTCCCTTTGTAACTCCTCCCTCAATAAATATCCTGGCGTCTCCCATTCCACCCCTAAAACCCACCTCAAATACCTATCTTGCAACCTCTCCATTCCCTCCCTCTCTTTCCATCCCCATACCTCCACCCCATACCCCATCACTGACCACACTAGCTTATCGAATAACCATAAACTCCTCCCCCAATCCCCCTTAAATCTCCTCTTTCCTATCCCCCAAACCTGTCCCATTGCTGACGCCCCTCTTCTTATCCTTTCCTTCACATGCTCCTCCTGTCCCCCGTTCTTCTGCAGCGTATATCCCAAATATTTATAACTTTTCACCTCCTCAATTTTCTTCCCCTTCCACCTCCAACTCACACTCTTCTCCCTCCCTCCCCCCTTCCTAAACCTCATAATTTTTGACTTCTCCACATTCATCTCCAATCCCTTCCCATCCAAGTACCTCGCTAACCTCTCTATCAAACATTTCATCTCCCCCTCTTCCTCCGCCAGAATCGCTACGTCATCAGCATATGCCAGCGAAAATATCTTTCTTCCCCCCACCTTAACCCCCCCATCCCCCCCTTCCGAACTCCTCCTCCAGATCAGCCAAGTATAAGTTGAATAAATGCGGACTTAACGGACACCCTTGCCTCACTCCCCTCGCTGTCCAAAAGCACTCTCCTTCTACCCCACCTACTCTCACTCTATTCCTCGTCTCCCTTACCACCTCCTCACATCTCTCCACCAACCCTTCCCTTACCCCTCTCTCCCTCAAGGCCCCTATCAATTTCCCTCTATCTATCATATCAAATGCCGCCCTTAAAT
>NW_022639570.1:52319-53623 GCF_010583005.1 Odontomachus brunneus
CTCTATCTATCGTATCAAATGCCGCCCTTAAATCTACAAATAACGCAACCAAAACCCCCCCTTTCCTATCTATCCTTTTATTTATCATATAATTGAGTGTAAATATATTATCCATCGTTCCCATACCCCTTCTAAATCCCGCCTGGTTCTGCGGCAGCAGCCCCTTCTTTTCCACTTCGTCTTTTAACCGCTCCGCCAAAACCGTCGCGTATATCTTATACAGGGTCGGTGTCAATGTCACCCCCCTGTAATCCTCCACCTTATCCCCTACCCCCTTCTTCAGCACCGGCACAATTATACCCTCCCTCCATTCCTCAATCCAACCTTCTCCCTTCCACACCTTACTACATATCCTCCATATCCACTCCTCCATCCCCTCCCCTCCATACCTCCATACCTCCCCCGGAATCCCATCCCCTCCCGCCGCTTTCCCATCCTTTATCCCCTTTAACGCTTCCCTTATTTCCTCCCTCCTCAAGTCCTCCTCCCTATCCTCCTTCCTAACTCCCCCCGTTCCTCTTACCACCCTATAACCTACTCCTCCCAACAGTCCCTTACAATATTCCTCCCATTCCTCTATTCCCAACTCCCCATTTCCTCCCCTCCTACTTCTCCTCTCCTTTCTCACCACTTCCCATACTTGTCCTTCCGTTTTTATCAACTTCATCTCTTCTTCCCATCTTTCGTTCTCCTCCCTTTTCTTCGTCTCCAATAATCTTTTATAACTCCCTTTCTCTTCCCTATAACTTCTTCCATCCCCTTCCCCCTTCCTCCACTTCCTTAATTCTCCTCTTACCTTTCTTTTCCCTTCTACACACTCCTCATCCCACCACCCTTTCCTTATCTCCCTATCCTCTCTCCCCCCCTCTCTCAATATATTTTGCACCCTTCCTCTCATCTCCTCCCACATCTTCCCTACCTCCTCATTGCCTACCCTTATATCCCCTATCCTCTCCCTAAAAATCTCCTTCCCCTCCCCCGACCATCTCCATCTCTTACCTTTCCCCCCCCTCCTCTCCTCCTTCCTCCCTTCCCATCCTTTACTTCTTATCCATACTACTATTGGGTGATGATCCGAGTCCACATTGTCCCCCACCTCCAATCTCTCTATCCTCCTCCTCACCTCCCCGTTCCCCAACACTAAATCTATTACCGTCTCTCCTCTCCCTCCCGTGTACGTCCACTCACCTTCCAAATCTCCATCCAATCCTCCATTAATAATTTCCCATCCCACCTCCTCAATCGTCCCTAATACTATCTTCCCCTCCTTATTCACCTTTTTATCTTTAGACCTCCTCCCCCCT
>NW_022639570.1:54008-58554 GCF_010583005.1 Odontomachus brunneus
TTTTTTCCAAATTTGTTATCCTCTCCCCCATCCTCTCCCTTTCCGTCCTTTTTTCCTCCACCTTCCTTTTAACTTCCTCTATCTCTTTCCTTATCTCTCCCAAACTCTCCTCCACCCTACCCCACATACACCTATTTTCCTTCATCATCTCCCTCAATATCCCTTCTATCTTCCCTTCCTCCTCCTCTTTCCTGTTTCCCATCTTAGCTCTCTGTTCCTTCCTGCTCTTTATATACCCTTCCTCCTCTCCTTCCTCATTCCTACCTCCGCTCAATTCTTCGAAGCTCCTTTTCCTCCTCAAAAAATAATCTAGCGCTCCCACACTATTCCCTCTTTCCCTTCCCACCCTACTCACCGCTCCTTTATTACCCTTAACTACCTCTACCTCTTCCTCCATCCTCTAACTCACCTAAACCCACTACCACCTCCCTGTTTTACCTACTCGTCTCTCTCTACCACTTCTGTTAAACTTCACTAGATGTCACTATCCTCTCCTTCAACTCTCTCCAGTCATCACCTCACTCTAACCTAACCTCTTTCACCCGTTCCCCTTTTCCCTATTTTTCACCACTCCCTCACTTTCCCTCCACACCCTTCTTATTCCACCCCACTCACCCCCTCTCACACCACACTCACACACCCTCTCACACCCACACTCTCTCTCCTTCACTCTCCAAACTCTCCAACTCACAGCCGCACACTTCACTCTGACCGATAGGCATACCCGCCGGAAACGGAAGTCCTAATTTATATTACATATAAAGTATTAATAATAAATAGTAAATTCTATCAAAATTAATAGATCTGGCAATGATTTATTCGAGTATTTGATGAATATAAGTAAAAAAACTGTTTATATTATCGAAAATCAAGGAATTATGGAAAACTTTGAGATTATCAAGTTAGAACAGTTAGAGAAAATTGTTATGGGATTGCCAAAAAATCCCATAACAAGGGATGAGGGGATAACTAGTGATATATTGAAGGCAGCTTTTCCTGTAATAAAAGAGGAATTTGTGAATATAATAAATAATTCTTTGAGGGAAGGTCGATGTCCAGAAGGTTGAAAAATCTCTACGATAATACCAATATTTGAGAAGGTGTTAAAATTTGTAATAAAAGAACAACTTGAAGTGTATTTGGAATATAACGATATTATAACAGAATATTAGTCAGGATTTCTAAAATATTATTCGTGCGAAACAGCGATTCAAACTGTCATCGACGAATGGAAATTAATAGTAAGCGAAGGGAAAATGGTAGGAGTAATGTTCATGGATCTTAAGAGAGTGTTTGAAACAATAGAGAAAGATTATTAGAAAAAATGTATCAGTATGGAATTAGAGGAATGGCCCTAGAATAGTTCAAATCATATTTAAATATAGAAAACAACAAGTGCGATTCAATCATGGTCCAAATTATTGACAACAGAATACGGAGTGCCACAGGGTTCTGTGCTGGGACCTTTGCTATTTATACTATATATAAATGATATAATCGAAGTGTGTCCAGAAGGGTGCAATATAAAAATATTTGCAGACGACATGCTTATATACGTAAGTGGAGAAAGTAGCGCGGATATAAAAATAAAAATGAATACGGTTTTTGATATAATAGAACATTGGATGAATATAAATAAGCTAAAAATGAATGCTGATAAAACGAAATATATGATAGTTAGATTCAAAATGAATTGAGAAGTGATACTCGTTTGAAATGTCTGGATGGAATTGAAATAGAACGTGTAGAAACTATGAAATACCTAGGTATAATTATTGACGACAGACTTCGATTTCATGATCACTGCGATTATATGTTAAAGAAAATAGGTAAGAAAACGAGTTTTTTAAACATAGTAGGTAATTATGTATCGATGTATACTAAATGTATTATATATAAGACAATCATAGCTCCGCACTTTGAGGATTGCGCAACGCTATTAACCCTTTGGGGACGGAGCCGCTCGACGGGCTATAAGGAAGATAAGACTTCATCGCTAATGGCCCCTAATGTCTTTGAATGAAAACGTGACTCTTTTACTATACCTATGCGTATCTTATCGCTCAGAACGACAGACGTCGCGAGCTTTGCAGCTACGAACTAATTTGGGCGGCTATATGCCGACACGCGTCGGGAACGGTAAAACGGCTTGGGCGGCTATATGCCGACACTCGTCCCCAAAGG
Organism: Odontomachus brunneus; assembly: GCF_010583005.1. NCBI lineage: Eukaryota > Metazoa > Arthropoda > Insecta > Hymenoptera > Formicidae > Odontomachus > Odontomachus brunneus. The sequence continues at coordinate 56,193 of NW_022639570.1, forward strand.
GTTAATAGACATGAACGAGACGCAGATAATCCAACTACAAAAGGTACAAAACAGAGCTATAAGGGTAATACTTCAATGTGATAGATACACCAAAATGAAATACATGCTGGAAGCGTTGCAATATATATCATTAAGACAAAAGTTACGATATAATATATGTATATTTATTTTTAAGATATTAAACGATATGCTGCCGGCTCAATTAAGGGATAGGATACAAATAGTAGGGAATGAATGCGCAAGAGAAACGAGACAAACGGGTAATATTGAACTTCAGTTTAGAAAAACAAAGAGTGCACAGAAAAGTCTATTTTATGAGAGAGTGAAAATGTATAATGCACTGCCAGCGGAAATAAAAAATTGTGTTAGGCTTGATTTGTTCAAAAAAAGCTGAAGACACATATTTACAACACTGTAAATTATGTAAATTAAATGTCTATGTAAATAGCTGAGAAAGTTAAATAAAAGATCATCTCGCTCTCTCTCTCTCTCTCTCTCTCTCTCTCTCTCTCTCTCTCTCTCTCTCTTTACTTGTGTGTGGCATGTATAAAGTCCTTTCATCCGAGTTGTCGCAAACAACACAAAGTATATAACTCATCGAATGAACTAGTACCATGCCCAGAAAAAGCGGAAATATATACCGCGAAAGGAGGAATTATAAATGAAGATAGTAATGCTGCTGAGGTGAAAAATAAGGGACGTAATATGCCAACTATAAGTGGGCATTTGGAAGAAAGTTTAATGGACATTAGGATAGATCGCATGTATAGGTTGATTAAGGAAATGAGAGATGAAATATTAGGAAAAGATTTATTAAAGCAAATCATGGAAGAGGTCATTGAAGAGAAAATGGAAAGTATAAGAGTAGATATAGAGCACTGGAAGGTGGATAGGCTGGAAACAGTGATAAGTGATGCTGTAAAGAAGGAAATAAGCAAACTAACAATGTTGAATGTAAAGGCAACTGAAGGTGAGGCAAAGAAAAATAGCTACAGCCAAGTTATGAAAAAAGATCATGAAACAGTATTAATCATTAAGCCGAAGGACGAGGAGGACAACGCTAGTGAAGATACGAAAAAGGAAATCAGAAATAAGATTGACATAGCAAAATTGGGAGTAGGTATCACCAAAATGAAGAAAATAACAAGAGGAGCAGTTGTGATGGGATGCGAAAATAAAGAGCAAGCAGATAGACTAAAAGAGAAGGTAGTAAAAGATCTGGGTGAAAAGTATGTAATAAATGCACCAATGAAGAAAAAGTTGAAGATGAAGATATTTGATGTAGACAAGGAAGATTGTGAAAATGAGCAGGAGTTTTGGGGAAAAATTGAAGTGCAGAACGAACTCAATATAAACAGTGTTGGTGGTAAAATAATACATAAGTCAACAAATACAAGATACAAAGGAGTGACGATTATAGTGGAGGTAAATGCTGAGACTCGGCAATAACTACTGGCTATGGAGAGAGTGAAGATAGGATGGAAAATTTGTAAGGTGGAAGACTACATTGAAATTCTAAGCTTTAAATACAATGGGTATTATCACTTTGCAAAGGATTGCATAAAAGAAGAAGTATGTGGAAACTGTGCGAATAAACATGCGACTAAGGAATGTAGAAATAAATTTAAAAAATGTGTGAATTATGAGGAAAAAATTAAAACATTTAAGATAGAAAATATAAAATCGGATCACTCGATATGATAGTAATTGTCCGTGTTATAAAACAGAAATAGGAAAACAGAAAAGCAAAATTCAATGTAGCATATAGTAACTAGCAGAATTGAGTAGTATAAAAAATAGTATAATCTGTCTTAAGGGGGGAAATCCAATTAGAACTTTCAAAAAATCGAATTTTTTTTTTTGCATAAAATGTTTATTTAACATTGTAAGAATATGTTCCCAACGTTTTAAATCGAAATTCGCAGCCGTTCGGAAGTTATGGCCTCCGAGCGCAACAAATCTCTTGAGCAGTGTCGAGGCTCTAATAGCACGCAGCAGGTATACTCACCCGGAGCGGGGATTTTACCTTTCAGGGCTGCGATCCAAAACGTATAGAGATGTAATTATAGTTTTACTGTAGGTTTTGGAACGCACCCCTGGTAGATGGCTTTTATTTCTATTGTTACGTTTAGTCGAAACCGTTGGGTCCGTTGGCGCTGGCATCGAGCAGAACCGGTTTTCAGTTTAGCTCCGAAGTTCGGCCTGTACAAAACGACAGTGCAAATTCGAAATGTCCTATCCGAAAGGCACACACGCCGAACCAAAACAATCGAAACCACGCAAAAGAAAGTTCCATGGTAATCAGTTTTCAAATAAAAAGAGTGAAGATGAAGGATGTGAAAGTACGAGTGCAAGAAAACTC
>NW_022639570.1:59336-69241 GCF_010583005.1 Odontomachus brunneus
TTATTTATTGCAAAAATTGTGCAGAGAAAACGTCAAAAAATGGAAATTTATTTTCATAAGCGTTTCATATTCAAAATTTTTGACTTTTTTCAATTTTTTTAGGTTCAATTACGAATTATGGGTATAAATAATAAGAATTTTTTCGCTGCCTGTTATAGGATCAATATCACGGACGCCATTTGTCCAGCAGCTGAGCAACTCGCACGCGTACCTGCCAAATGGGATGCTTCATATGTCCGCCATTTTTAAATATTTTTGGAAAAAAAAATACGTATGGACAGTCCAAAACATATATAAATAAATGTTTAAGTTTGAAAAATATAGAAAAATTCTTTCTCCTACAAAAAAATTCTTGAAAATAGCTTATTTTTCCTCGTTCTAATTGGATTTCCCCCCTTAATGCGCAAGGGTTTGTAAAGCATAAGGATGAAATTGAAGAGGTATTGATAGGAAAATTTAGACCACATGTTGTAGGTTCTACTGAAACTCATGTAACGCGAGCGATCGAGGATCATGAGCTGTTAATAAATGGATATAAATGTGTGCGATGTGATTCTGAATCTCATAGAACAGGTGGTGTGTTGTTATATATAGATACTAAAATCAAATTTAAAACTGTAACAATAGAAACATACAACAGAAACTGGTGGTCAATAATTGTAAAAATAGTCAACAGAAATTACAAAAGTATGATTATGTTAATTTACCATTCATCAAATAGTAATGATAGTAGTTTTATTGATTTTCTTGAGGAACGAAGTAATGATATGCTGAAAGAAAATATTGTTATCATGGGGGATTTTAATATAGACATGAAATTAAATAATTACATTCCAAAGAAATTAACAAAAGTAATAAATTCGGTAGGATTGAAACAATTAGTTAAAGAAACCTCAAGGATTGTATGTACATTTGAAACAATGATCGACTTGGTTTTTTCTAATATTAATTTAAATGTAGAGATAAAACATGAACCCAAGATAACAGATCATTCGGCAGTAGTGATTTACTGGAATGTAAAAGTTAAGGGGAATGAGAATAGGAGGGTGTATATCAGTTGGACACAGGACAATTGGACACAGTCCAATCACAAGTCGCTGTTCCAAGGGATCCTACAAATGTCTCTAATCACACGGTGCTGTGATTGGTTGTGTCCAAATGCACCGTGTCCAAGTGCACCGCTCCCGAATAGGAAGATTGTATATAAAGACTATAAAAGGATGGATGCGGATAAATTTAAAGAAATGATTGATATTAATATAAATAATATAGAGGGAAACAGTGTTGATGACATAGCGAATTTAATGATAACTGCGATTGTTAAATGCTTAGATATTGTTGCACCAAAAAAGACAGTATTATTAAAAAGTAAGTGGCAGGGTAAACAATGGTTCTCAGAGGAAATTAATCGGTTAATAAAAAGATAAAGATATGGCATATAAAGAAGCACGTTTAAGAGGGAATCAAGTAGATTGGGAACTCTTCCGTAAACTGAGTAACAAGGTAGTTGATATTTGCAGAAAAGCAAAGAGAGATCATTTAGAGAAAAGTCTAGACGAGAACAAGAAAACCCCAAAGAAAATGTGGGAAAATTTAAAAAACTTATTAAAAGGTAATTCACATAAAAATAGGATTTATAGAGAAATAAAGGATGGAGATGAAACAATTAAGGAGGTCGAGGTAATGGAAAATAAATTTAATAATTATTTTGTAGAAAGTACTAGGCAGATAGAGGATAATACCTTGATAATATCTTGAAGGATCTTGAGGATAATATCTTGAATCAAATAAGTGACATAAAATATATTGATAGCATATTAGAAGAATTTAAATTAATTGAGGTAGATGAACTTCATCAGATCGTAAGAAAATTGGAAAATAAAAATGGTACAGAAGAGGAAATAAATGTAGAAATAATGAAATTAGTAGTAGAAGTAGCTGGCAAAAAACTTTGTCAAGTATTGAATAGGTCAATGGAAGAAGGGAGATTTCTCAGTAAATGGAAAGAAGCGATAATTGTTCCAGTATCAAAAGTGAGAGGAACAATTAAAATAGAAGAATTTAGACCAATAAACAAATTACCAATTTATGAGAAAGTTTTGGAAATAATCGTTTAAAAACAACTAGTGGAATATTTGGAGGGCAATGATTTGATCAAAGAATGTCAATCAGGTTTTAGAGTTAAGCATTCTTGTGAAACAGCATTACAATGGGTTTTGTCAGATTGGAAGAGGAATATAGGAGAGAGAAAAGTGATAGGAGTAGTTTTCCTCGACCTAAGAAGGGCATTTGAAGTAGTTGATAGAGAAATTCTAATACGAAAACTAAAGTGGTATGGCATTAAAGGAACAGTTCTTAAATGGTTAAGGAGTTATCTGGTAAATAGGACGCAAAGAGTAAAATTTAATGGCATACTATCTAGTCCCATTAATGTGGAGCAAGGCGTACCGCAGGGATCGGTTTTGGAGCCGCTACTATTTTCATTATATGTGAACGATATTGCTGATGTCATTAGGGACAAATGTGTAAATAGGTTATTTGCTGATGATGCCCTGATATATACAGTAGGGAATTCGAGTCAGGAAGTCAACAATCAACTTAACGTGCAAATGCAGAAAATTGAAGAATGGTTGAAGATAAACAGGCTGCAGTTAAATGTAAATAAAACTAAAGTAATGTTGATAAGAGGAATTAGAAAGAAAGTGATAGAAGACGATATAAAAATAAAAATGCAGGGTAAAATATTAGAGATAGTAAATGAAATAAAATACTTAGAAATAATGATAGATAAAAACTTAAATTTCACGGCACATGTCAGTTACATGAATAAAAAGATAGGAGGGAAATTGGGTGTTCTGAGTAGAGTTAGTTCGGATTTGTCACTGAACATGAGATGTATAGTGTATAAGTCTATAGTTGCCCCATTGTTTGAATATTGCGCATCAATATTGCTGGGATTAAGCAAGACAAACATGAAGTGTTTGCAAAAATTACAAAATCGGGGAATGAGAATTATACTTCGGTGCAATAAATGGGTACGTATTACTGATATGCTTGAGGCGTTACATTTCATGTGGATTGAGGAACGAATTGAACAATGTATGTTTGTTGGTATACAAAATGGTAAATGGACTGTGTCGGAGTTATTTGCAAAACAAAATTGAATTAGTGAGATCAGAAAGTGCAATAATAACAAGACAAAGAGATTATATATATATATATATATATATATATATATATATATATATATATATATACATATATATATAGAAAAATGTAAAACTAGTGAAGAACAGAGAATATTGTTACATGACGGATTCAAAATATACAACAATTTACCGAATAAGATAAAAAGTGAACAAAAGTTGCAAAATTTTAAAAGGATGCTAGCGCAATATATTAAGAGAAGGGAGTGAGGAAATAGCTATTTCCTATAATTAAGTACAATAGTTAAAATGAGTCAAATATGTTATCGTGCGTAAACTAGATTATAAGTAATGATGTAATGTAGTTACTGAAGCTAATAAATATCTATCATCTCTCTCTCTCTCTCTCTCTCTCTCTCTCTCTCTCTCTCTCTCTCTCTTGCTTTGGAGAAAGACTTGTCAGACGTTGCTTCGCGAAAATCGTGGTTTTTGTGTGGATCTGTAGTGCTGATAGATGTGAAAGTTATAACAAGTGTGAATTAATAGACGAGCAATAACTATGACTGTTGGTTAATGGAATTATGATAAATTGTGGAATATAGGGAGGAACTCTTTTTGGAATCATGGACGGCAATCAGCCTTAAAAGTGCTGACATGTGCTAACATGGAAGGTGCGACAGAGGCGTCGATAAGGACTGATAATTAACCGACTGATTGATATGTGCGTTAATGTCGGTCGGTATTGTCGACATGTCTGATGCCGAGTATGCGGAGTATAGATGCTCGGCATATAGGAAAGCAATAAAAAATCAAGTTGTGACGTGCAAGTCGTGTATTAAACTCTTCTTCCACCCAAGTTGTGTGAATAAACATAAAACTTATGATAGAAACCGGGAATATGTGGCATGTCCATTTGAAAAATTTACAATAGAGAGTGATCAAAATAAAACATCGATAATAACGGGAAGCAGCAGAGAGAGATTAGAATCTGCAGGACTGATGAGGGGCGGCGGAGGTGGAGCGAGCGGTGAGGATAATATGGATAAGAGGATTGATTGGCTTGTAAGAATGGTGAGAGAGATAAAAAATGAAGTGACGTGCAAGAGAGAAATAAAAATGATGATTAGGGAAACAGTGCAAGAGGAAGTGAAAGCTCTTAAACAAGAACTGGAAGACGTGCGAAAAATGATACGGAAAGGAATGAATAGATCAGCGGAAAGTGTGCATAACAGTTACAGTGGTGCCGTTAAGAAAAAGAAGGAAAGTATCATAATCATCAAGCCAAAGACTCAGCAAGAAAGCAAGACCACAAAAAAAATAATAAAAGAAAAGATAGATATTAAGAACATGTCAATGGGGATAACAAAGCTACGAGAAGGAAGAGAGGGAACAATAATCTTAGGATGTGAAACTGGTGAGGAAATGGTTAAAAGTTAAAAGAAACGGTGCAGTTCAAACTAGGTGGGAATTATAATGTCACAGAGTCACTACAGAAGAAGTCGAAAATAAAAATTATTAATATCAGCGAAAAAGAAATAGAGATGAAGGATGATGAATTAGTACATACAATCAAAAAGCAGAATAGTATGGAGGGATCTCGTATAAATATAGTAAAGAAAATACTGAGAAAGATTAAAGATAAAAGTAAAGGGAAAGAAGGATCATTAATAATTATTATTCAATTATAATTGAAGCAGACAAAGAAACCCATGATTTAATATTAAAAAAAGAAAAATTGAATATAGGTTGGAGAAGATGTCAGGTATTCAATCATTTCAGCGTAAAAAGATGCTTCAGATGCTGGGGACTTTATCATATGGCAAAAAATTGTACGAGAAATGAAGCATGTCACAGATGTGCAGGAAAGCATACAGCAGCTGAATGCACGGAAATGAAAAACAAATATGTAAATTGTATGTTTAAAATAAAAACATAATTTGAAAATAAGCGACGAGCACGATGCTCTTAGTCCGGAATGTCCGACATATAAGAGGGCTATTGAGGGAGAGAAGAGGAGAACTGGATGGGAAGACAAACGGAAATAGCAACCACAGAAGGTAGAGGATCTAATAATGTATATAAATGCACAAAGTTTGATGGCACATAACGATGAGATACAGCATCAGATAATGAAGAAACTAAATCCTGCATTCTTAGCATTATCGGAGACTAGGCTGACTCGTGAAATTGCAGATTGTGAAATAAACGTACCAGGATATAGTGTGGTTAGATGTGACGCCGAAAACAGGGCTACGGGAGGGGTTGCTCTGTATGTAAGAGATGATGTCAATTATGAGATAGTTTTAATAAAAAAGTTAGACAAATTTCTGGTGTGTTGCGATAAAAATAAAAGAGAAAATGTTTAAAGGAGTGTTAATGATAATATATCATTCGCCGAGTGCGTCACATGGGGAGTTTATAGGTCGGTTAGAGGAAATGGTAGAAGAATTGATAATAAAAGAGGAATGTATAATATTGCGAGACTTTAATATAGATTGTATGACAGATTCCTTTTATACAAATAAACTGCTGGCGGCTATGTAAAGTATAGGAATGAAGCAATATATGGATAAGCCAACGAGAGTTACTAAGAATAGTGGAGAGTAACTTAGAGATAAGACCAGATCTAGATATTAATGTAAGAGCGAGGAAATTTATCAGTAATATTGATACGCTAGATATTTCGGCACCCAAGAAAATTTTTGAATACCGAAAATATGGGAAGGGAAAAAGTGGTACTCAAATGAAATAGAAGAGTTAGCAAAAAAAAGAGATGAGGCATATACAAAAGCATTGGATGATAACACGGAATAAAACTGGCAATAATTTAAAATTGAAAGGAATGCAGTAGTTAAATTAATTAGAACAAATAAAAAAGAGTACTACGAGGATATGATAGATTAGAATAAAAATAATCCTACAACTATGTGGAAAACATTGAAGGAAGTAATTAAAGGAGAGACAATAGGTTCAAAAGAGATAAAAAATATAGATTTTGAGAGATTAGATAAGGCGACAGTGTGCAATATAGCTAATAAATTTAACTTATACTATATAAAGAGTATTAATGGTATAATAAATTTCATAAATGGGAGTAACGCAATGAGAAGGATGAAAGAATTATTAATTGTGCTGAAAATAAGAGAGAATTAGGAAAATTTGATGCAGTCACGATAGAACAGTTAGAAACAATTGTTAGAGACTTACCAAAAAAGAAAGGTACTGAAGAAGGTATAACTAGTGATGTATTAAAAATAGTATTCTGTGTAATAAAAGAAAAATTTAGTAATATAATAAATAAGTTATTGAATGAGGGTTATTTCCCGAAAGAGTGGAAAAAGTCCACTATAATTTCAATATCAAAAATAGAGAAACCTAAGAGAGCATGTGACTATAGGCCTATTAATATGCTACCGATATATGAGAAAGTATTAGAGATATTAGGTATACAACTTTGCTTCCGCCGTTTTCCTATAGATGGCTTTAGCGGTAAGTGGTGGTCGAAATAAATAGATCATAGACGTCATACAATAAACTTGGGCATCTGTCAACATAACTCCATAGAAACATTAGTCGATTTGTGTCTGCATCATAAAGTTATTCTCAATTAAAAATGTCAGTTTACGAGCCAAATTCTCGTCATTTGCGGGAGGTTTTAATTTTCTACTTCAATATAAAGAAATCTGCGGCTGAGGCTCATCGAATGCTCTCAAATACTTTTGGATGGGCCGCTATTAGTGAAAGAACGTGTCGTGAGTGGTTTCAACAACGGTGATTTTGACGTCGAAGACCGGCATAGCGGTGGAAGAGAAAAGGTTTTCGAAGATGCAGAATTGGAGGCATTACTTGATCAAGACTCGTGTCAAAATCAAGAAAAATTGGCACGATCATTGGGAGTGACTCAACAAGCCATTTCAAAACGCCTCAAAGCCATGGGAATGATTCAGAAGCGAGGAAATTCGTGCCGTACGAATTAAAGCCGATAGATGTTGAACGGCTTTTGTTTGCTTGTGAACAGCAGCTTGAAAGGCAAAGACGAAAGGGATTTCTGCATCACATTGTGACTGGGGACGAAAAATAGGTTCATTACGATAACTCCAAGCGCAGAAAATCATGGGGAATTCCCGGCCATGCTTCCACATCGACGGCCAATCCGAATATTCACGGCTCCAAGGTCATGCTCTGTATTTGGTGGGACCAGCTCGGCGTAGTGTATTATGAGCTGTTAAAACCGACTGAAACAATCACAAGCGATCGGTATCGAACGCAATTGATGCGTTTGAGCCGAGCATTGAAAGATAAACGGCCGCAATACAACGAGAGACACAATAAAGTGATTTTGCAGCATGACAATGATCGACCCCATGTTGCGAAAGTGGTCAAGACATATTTGGAAACGTTGAAGTCCTATCCCACCCACCGTATTCTTTAGACGTTGCTCCCTCTGACTATCACTTGTTTCGATCAATGGCACACGGCCTGGCTGACCAGCACTTCCGGTCTTATGAAGAAGTAAAAAATTGGATCGGTTCGTAGATCGCCTCAAAAGATGACCAGTTTTTTCGACGCGGGATTCGTACGCTGCCCGAAAGGCGGGAGAAAGTAGTGGCAAGCGATGGACAATACTTTGAATCATAAATGTATAACCAGTTTTTTACAATAAAGCCTCGAATTTCGGAAAAAAAACGGCGGAAGCAAAGTTGTACACCTAATAGTAGTTAAAAAACAAATTAAAGAATATCTAGAAAGCAATATTATCATAATGGAACATCAATCAGGCTTCAGAAAAAATTACTCGTGTGAAACAGCAATTCAAACAGTTATAGATGAATGGAAATTGATAATCAGTGAGAGAAATAGTAGGGGTTATTTTCATGGACCATAAACGTGCATTCGAGACAATTGATAGAGAAAGGTTATTAAAGAAATTATATCAGTATGGTATTACAGGAACGGTATTGGAATGGTTTAGATCGTATCTAAAAGATAGAACACAGCAGGTTCGATTTAATAATAGATGGTCTAAGATAATGAACACGGAATACGGAGTGCCCCAGGGATCGGTATTGAGCCCTTTATTGTTTATAATATATATGAACGATATAGTTAAAGTTTGCTCAGAAACCTGTAGTATCAAAATGTTTGCAGATGATACCTTAATATATGTAACGAGTGAGTGTGGGGCGGAGGTAGAGAGAAAATTGAATGTAGCATTTAACGCAGTGGAGGAATGGATGAATAATAACAGGTTGAAGATGAATGGGGGGAAAACAAAATGTATGATAGTTAGAAGTATAAGAAAAGAGTTGAGAGATAATATTGCAGTTAAGGCGATGCTGCTAGGCTCCCCAGGAAATACACATATAACTGATATTTCGTGGTATATAACCATGAAGGATCAAAAAAGTTGCATTGATATGTAACATATGTATATGTATACCCTATGATCAGAAAGTACCGGGAATTTTTTATTTAAACGTACCGCGCATGCGGGAACCGGTTTATTTTTTTTTCTTATGTTGGTACGACCTTAAGACGCACATCTGTCAGGTTTTAGTGCCATCCAATCATTAGTGTCCCTGGCGTTTGTTTACATCAGTCAACTTTTTTCAATTTGTCGCATTTTACCATGGATAATGTTGTTGAACAAAGAGTTTGTTTGAAATTTTGTGTTGCGAACGAAATTTCGTGTGCCGATGCACTGAAAATGTTGCAAAAAGCATTTTGCGAATCTGCTCTATCAAAAACAAGAGCATACGAGTGGTATAAAGACTTTAAAAGTGGTAAAGAGGTGGTGGAAGATTTGCCTCGTTCCGGACGTCCATCGACGTCGAACACCGATGAAAACGTGAAGAAAGTGAAAGAAATGGTGCTTGAAAATCGTCATACCAGCTTAAGAGAGATGTCTAGTGAACTTGGCATTGCATATGGAACGGCACAGCATATTGTGGTTGATGTTTTGGGTATGAGACGCGTGGCAGCCAGGCTCGTTCCGAAGGACCTGAATTTCGTGCAAAAACACCACCGAAAGACAGTTGCTGAAGAGATGATTTCTGAAGCCCAAAGTGATCCAACCTTCATGAAACGGATAATTACGGGCGACGAGACATGGGTCTATGAATTTGACATGGAAACAAAGCAACAATCGTCCGAGTGGCGCTTCGAAGACGAGCCGAAACCGAAAAAACCGCGTCAAAGCCGCTCAAAAGTGAAGGTGATGTTGACTGTTTTCTTCGATTGCCAAGGCGTAGTGCACTATGAGTACCTTCCACCGGGCCAGACAGTCAACAAAGAATATTATTTATCCGTTTTGAAGCGTTTGAGAGATGCTGTACGTCGCAAACGGCCGGAAATGTGGGCCGACAATTCTTGGATTTTGCATGATGATAACGCGCCATCGCACCGAGCCCGAATTGTACTGAATTATTTGACCAAACATCAAGTAAATACCATCGAGCAAGCACCGTATTCACCTGATATGGCTCCGTGCGACTTTTTTTTGTTCTCCAAGTTGAAGTTGCCACTTCGTGGAAAGAGATTTCAGTCGATCGAGGAGATCAAAGAGAATGCGACGAGGGAACTAAAGGCCATCCCTTCGTCGGCCTACCAGGGATGCATGGAGGACTGGGTCAAGCGTTGGCACATGTGTGTTGCTTCAGATGGATCATATTTTGAAGGAGATAAAATAAATTTGCCTGAAATTTAACTCTATTTTGTTTTATTTAAAAATTCCCGGTACTTTCTGATCATAGGGTATAT
>NW_022639570.1:69251-69596 GCF_010583005.1 Odontomachus brunneus
AAAATCTCTTATTATATAATTACGAAGGATCAAGAAATGTGCATTGATATGTAACATATATATATGTATATGATACATAAATGCATGTTTATCTGATACATAACCAATCTTATGTGAATGGCACATAAGAAATATGTAACTGTATCGCTGACTGATATATATCTTTAAATGTGAAATTATATGTATTAAATTGATAGCTGATACATAGTACATAGAACATGAATTATATTGGGTGTACAACTTAATTCGGTCCGTTTTTTTGCTTGAAAAAACGCATTTATTTGAATGATAAAATGAATTAATATATTATTGAAAATATTGTCCATCGCTAGCCACTACTTTTTC
>NW_022639570.1:70056-71699 GCF_010583005.1 Odontomachus brunneus
GCGGCTTTGAGTCGTTTCGAAATTGCTTGTTGAGTAACTTCCAATTATCTTGCGAGCTCTTTTTACGTTTGACACGAATCTTGATCGAGTAATGTTTCTAATTCTTCATCTTCAAACTTTTTCGGTTGACCCGAACGCTCTTTGTCTTCAACACTAAAATCACCACTTTGAAATTGTCGAAACTATTCTCTGCAAGATTTATCCGACGGTGCAGATTCACCATAAACTTCCACAAGCATTCGATGCGCTTCAGCTGCACTTTTCTTCCAATTGAAACAGAAAATCAAAACTTCCCGCAAATGGTGCTTATTTGGAACGAAACTCGACATTTTCAACGCAGTAAAAATTAAACTTGTTGTGCAAAACTCAAAGGCTTGTAAACAATATTTGGTTGACAGATGTTGACACTTCACGATACAGCAAAAATTAGCTGTCGCCGTCAACCATTTATAGCACCTAGAGCCATCTTTTGAAAACGGACCGAACTAAGTTGTACACCCAATAGATTGTCTAACAACATTAGATTATAATCGAAGCTACATGTGAAAAAGTTAATTGACATCAAACTGTGAGTAATATAGCCTACCCAGCAAAAATAAGAGTAATTATTACCTATATGTATCAGCTATTAATGCAACACATGTTATTTCAAACTTAATGATACATATCAGTAAGGGCCTTTGCACGTAGAAAAATTTTAACCGTAATCGTAAGGTCGTAAGAAAACTAACCAATCACAGTCAATTATTCCTCGAATGCAAGGAGAATAATCAACTCTGATAGGTTAGTTTTCTTACAACCTTAAGCCTATTCTACAATTGCGTAAGCTTAGTCATGATCGTAAGAGTAAACCATCCGAATGTTTTATTTACTGATTGCTTTATTCTGATTGGTTGTCGTAATCACATACAACCACTTACAACCACGTTCACGCAATTGTAGAATGGGCTTTACGGTTACGGTTAAAATTTTTCTACGTGCAATGGCCTTAATCGATACAGTTACCCCTTATAGAAATATCATACTAAGAAATACTGAAAAATTATTAGTGATTAAATATTACCAATAATTCTGTAATTTTTTGGCCAGTATTTAATTTCTGGTGAATACTGATAATAAAATCAATGTTAAATATTGATAGTAATCAAATACTGATAATTATTATGCGAAGGTGAAAAATGAGAAAATCAAAATGTTTACAGAAATATACTTTTATTCCTAATTTTCTCATGTCTCATAAACTACTAGATATCGAAGGTTGTCAATACACATTCCACAAACTTTCACGAATCCTCCTGCGATAATTTCGATCCCAAGCGGTAGAAAAACACCGGTCCCCATCCCATCTCTCCTGACCGCACTAAACTGTTGCTTAACGTGACGGATCGAACGCGCACGCGGTGACTCTGATGACTCCAACGATGTTCTTACAATTTATGCTTATATAATGTATCCTTATAGTGTTCACAGTATATTATAACATACCTAGCAAACACCAAATAATAGTTATATAATTTTTACTTGTTGTTTATTGGATAATTTGTTGATAGATATTGAAACAATGCAACATTCGATATGCGATGAATATTGATGTAATTTAGTGAACCAGTGATAATTATTTTTACATTTTTAACAAAATGTTA
>NW_022639570.1:71709-71798 GCF_010583005.1 Odontomachus brunneus
AAATAAAAAATATCGTGAGAATATCGTCAAAATGATAACCTAATGTCACAGATCGATGACAACATTTTCGACGACTTAATGACGTTTTA
>NW_022639570.1:71808-72288 GCF_010583005.1 Odontomachus brunneus
GTTACGGTTAAAATTTTTCTACGTGCAATGGCCTTAATCGATACAGTTACCCCTTATAGAAATATCATACTAAGAAATACTGAAAAATTATTAGTGATTAAATATTACCAATAATTCTGTAATTTTTTGGCCAGTATTTAATTTCTGGTGAATACTGATAATAAAATCAATGTTAAATATTGATAGTAATCAAATACTGATAATTATTATGCGAAGGTGAAAAATGAGAAAATCAAAATGTTTACAGAAATATACTTTTATTCCTAATTTTCTCATGTCTCATAAACTACTAGATATCGAAGGTTGTCAATACACATTCCACAAACTTTCACGAATCCTCCTGCGATAATTTCGATCCCAAGCGGTAGAAAAACACCGGTCCCCATCCCATCTCTCCTGACCGCACTAAACTGTTGCTTAACGTGACGGATCGAACGCGCACGCGGTGACTCTGATGACTCCAACGATGTTCTTACAATT
>NW_022639570.1:72368-72534 GCF_010583005.1 Odontomachus brunneus
TATATATATATATATATATATATATATATATATATATAATATTTTAAAAAAGTAATTCAAAATAAATATTGATAAGTATTTATCTAATAACTTACTAATATTGTATGTTGTCTGGGTTAATACTTTAAATCTTAACAGTACTTTGCGTAAGTATTTCATCACTTAG
>NW_022639570.1:72544-73132 GCF_010583005.1 Odontomachus brunneus
ATCAATATTTAAGTATTGAAATCAATCATAAGGTAGGATTTGTAACATTAAATATTGAAATACTTGAGTAAAAGCTGTATTTGAATCACAGAATATTACTAAATACTGTACTTTTAATACTGAAAATAAGTAATTAATCAATGATTCTTAGTATGATATTTCTATAAGGGACGTATTTGTTATGTACCATTTCCATAAGATTGGAGATGTAGCAGATAAACGTGCATTTACATAGCATGTACATATGTTACATATCGATGCCTTTTTAATATTTTATAGTTATATAATAAGAAGTATTAGTGTAAGCAAATTGAATATATTTAATAACATAGATTTTCAAGAAAGCCTGCGGAAACATTTTAATGAATAAAAGTAGTTTCTCCGGATTAATGCAACGTTGAGTACAGATATAATTGAAGTGCAGAGCTGCGTTCGAAAATGTCACTCGAGTGTACCTGCAGCGTTAAGCCAGCGGCACGCGGTGCTTGTTTTCGTATTGAATTACTTGCAATTGCTTTGTTTTAATTTGTGCATTTCCATCCATCTTCAAAAATTCAGCAATCAGAACAGAGTATTTCTATCCAGCAA
>NW_022639570.1:73142-73243 GCF_010583005.1 Odontomachus brunneus
TGAATATTAAATCTAAAGAAAGTATTTTCTTCGAAAAAACGGTATAAGAATTATAAAAAATATGCAATAAGACAAATTAATGATTGTCATTAACGAGTGCT
>NW_022639570.1:73253-74485 GCF_010583005.1 Odontomachus brunneus
GTGCATTTACATAGCATGTACATATGTTACATATCGATGCCTTTTTAATATTTTATAGTTATATAATAAGAAGTATTAGTGTAAGCAAACTGAATATATTTAATAACATAGATTTTCAAGAAAGCCTGCGGAAACATTTTAATGAATAAAAGTAGTTTCTCCGGATTAATGCAACGTTGAGTACAGATATAATTGAAGTGCAGAGCTGCGTTCGAAAATGTCACTCGAGTGTACCTGCAGCGTTAAGCCAGCGGCACGCGGTGCTTGTTTTCGTATTGAATTACTTGCAATTGCTTTGTTTTAATTTGTGCATTTCCATCCATCTTCAAAAATTCAGCAATCAGAACAGAGTATTTCTATCCAGCAAGCAATACAGCACGAAGACAAGCACCATGTGCCGCTGACTTTAAAGTGAGAGAGATATAAAAATGAAATAAAAAAAGAGAGAAAGCACCCGGATAATGCCCTTTGCACAATGGCAAACAACAGGCAATAGGAATAGAATTGACCAATCATCGGCGATTATTACAAAAATAATCGACTGAGATTGGTCAACTTCTGTTCCTATTGCCTGTTGTTTGGCATTGTGCATAGGACTTAATATTTCCGAACGCATCTTAGCTTTTGAAATTCTTTGGCATATAGTGACCATGTCTTTTGTTAGCACAACTGATTTAAGATATCTATCAAACTAAAACAACAACAACAACAATTTGAGGTATAATACAGATATTTTATAACGTGTTTATATATATATATATATATATATATATATATATATATATATATATAACATATATCAAAAAATATTGTCCTGATATATAAAAATGTCCAAAGATTTTTGTGATTTATCAGCTCGGCAAAAACGTAGATGTATTGTTAAGCTCACAAATAAAGTTTTACTCGATGAACATGATGAATTAAATGTTGATAGTGCCACTGCTACACTAAGTCTTCATAGCAGTAATAATGATATAAAATACGAAGCCACGACTAGTACAGGTATGACATACGAAGATGATCACAACATTTCTGAAATAGCAAGTGATAATGAGATTGAAATAGCAAGTGATACCAAGAATAATATACATTTTGCTTTAAGAATGCAAAACGATATGATGTATAATATAACAAATGATATATATTCTTGGATTATTAAACATAATATAAGTCAAACAGCAACAAATGATCTTTTAGAAATTTTAAGAAAACATAATCACAAAGATTTGCCA
>NW_022639570.1:74495-74563 GCF_010583005.1 Odontomachus brunneus
CCAAGAATAATATACATTTTGCTTTAAGAATGCAAAACGATATGATGTATAATATAACAAATGATATA
>NW_022639570.1:74573-86478 GCF_010583005.1 Odontomachus brunneus
TCTATCCAGCAAGCAATACAGCACGAAGACAAGCACCATGTGCCGCTGACTTTAAAGTGAGAGAGATATAAAAATGAAATAAAAAAAGAGAGAAAGCACCCGGATAATGCCCTTTGCACAATGGCAAACAACAGGCAATAGGAATAGAATTGACCAATCATCGGCGATTATTACAAAAATAATCGACTGAGATTGGTCAACTTCTGTTCCTATTGCCTGTTGTTTGGCATTGTGCATAGGACTTAATATTTCCGAACGCATCTTAGCTTTTGAAATTCTTTGGCATATAGTGACCATGTCTTTTGTTAGCACAACTGATTTAAGATATCTATCAAACTAAAACAACAACAACAACAATTTGAGGTATAATACAGATATTTTATAACGTGTTTATATATATATATATATATATATATATATATATATATATATATATAACATATATCAAAAAATATTGTCCTGATATATAAAAATGTCCAAAGATTTTTGTGATTTATCAGCTCGGCAAAAACGTAGATGTATTGTTAAGCTCACAAATAAAGTTTTACTCGATGAACATGATGAATTAAATGTTGATAGTGCCACTGCTACACTAAGTCTTCATAGCAGTAATAATGATATAAAATACGAAGCCACGACTAGTACAGGTATGACATACGAAGATGATCACAACATTTCTGAAATAGCAAGTGATAATGAGATTGAAATAGCAAGTGATACCAAGAATAATATACATTTTGCTTTAAGAATGCAAAACGATATGATGTATAATATAACAAATGATATATATTCTTGGATTATTAAACATAATATAAGTCAAACAGCAACAAATGATCTTTTAGAAATTTTAAGAAAACATAATCACAAAGATTTGCCAAAGGATGTAAGATCTTTGATGAAAACCCCACGAAGTAATTGAATATTATGTACTTTATCCAACAAGACAAATATATACATTTTGGTTTAGAACAAGGCATCGGACTTTCAATACAAAAACATTATGTCAATGTACCACAAACAATTTGTGTAAATTTTAATATAGGTGGATTGCCTGTATCAAAAAGTTCTTCTGGACAATTTTGGCCTATCTTAGCTGCTCTAGTAGACAGAACCTCTAGTGTACTTTGTACACAGAACCATTTCCAATTGGAATTTATTTTGGTCTGTTTTGGTCAGTGGAAAACTTATTTCAGTGAAACTAAATGCATTCATATGCGATACACCAGCAAGAGCTTTTATTGCTGGCATAAAATATCATACAGGATACTTTGGCTGTACAAAATGTACATGCGAAGGTGAATTCATTGAAAATGAGTTGTTTTTTTCAGATATCAAATGTCCTCTTAGAACAGATACTTCATTCAAAAACAGAATGCGACCTGAACATCATCGTATGTCATCTATATTGGAAAATGCAGGCATTGTTATGGTGTCCCAGTTGCCTTTAGACTATATGCATTTAGTATGCTTAGGAATTATGAAAAGACTATTGCAATTTTGGCTCCGAGGAAATCACAGTGTTTTGAGTGGTTTAAAAAATTCAAAAGTGGCGATTTTGACGTGAGAAACGAAGAACGTGGAAGACCACCGAAAAAGTTTGAAGACTGAATTGCAAGCATTGTTGGATGAGGATGACACTCAAACGCAACAACAACTCGCGGATCAATTAAATGTGACACGAGAAGCCATCTCCATACGTTTGAAAGCCATGGGAAAGATCCAGAAGATGGGAAAATGGGTTCCACATAAACTGAATGAAAGACAGCAGGAAAACCGAAAAACCACTTGCGAAATGCTGCTCGCCAGGTACAAAAGGAAGTCATTTCTCCATCGAATTGTGACTGGCAATGAAAAGTGGATATATTTTGAGAATCCTAAGCGTAAAAGATCATGGGTAACTCCAGGCCAACCATCGACATCGACTGCAGGGCCAAATCGCTATGGACGGAAGACAATGCTCTGTGTTTGGTGGGATCAGAAGGGTGTGATCTATTATGAGCTGCTAAAACCTGGCCAAACCGTGAACGCTACCGACAACAAATGATCGATTTGAATCAAGCTTTGCGTAAAAAACGACCAGAATATCAAAAAAGATAACACAAAGTGATTTTGCTTCATGATAATGCACCATCACACACTGGTCAAGGAAATGATTGAGGCGTTTAGTTGGGAAATAGTTTCGCATGCGGCTTACTCACCAGACTTGGCTCCGTCCGATTACTATTTATTTGCATCGATGGGACACGCACTTGTTAAGCAGCGCTTCACTTCTTACGAAAATGTACGAAAATGGTTCAACTTTACCGAAAAATATCAAGAGATAAAAATTATTTATTTTGTTCTCATAGAGCTCTGAGAATTTTTTCAGAATTTTATATTAATTTTTTAGTACTGCATTTTCTTGCATTTTCTTGAAGTTACTAAAAAGTTAACAAAATTCTGAAAAAATTCTCAGAGCGCTTTGACATCAAAATAAGCAATTTTTATCTCTTAATATTTTTCGGTAAAGTTGATACAATTCAAGTAAAAAATTATTGAAACCAATAATTTTGTAGATATTTACGTAAATATCTTGGAAAATAGAGATCATATAAAAAATTTTTTCAAGCAAAAGTTGTTTGCTTTTTTACGTAGAATAAAATGCCGTAATAAAAAATATGTATTTCTATTTAAAAAAGCAAAGTTGACCTTGTCCTGACTTTGGCGACGTCATCTTAGGTCAAATAATTACTCTCATTAAATGCGACTTTTTAAGTTTTACAACTTTTATTCGAAACATTTTTCTCTAGAATGCTCCCCCGCCGAGTTTTCTTGCCGTTCCGGTACTTTTGCTATACCCTGTATATATATATCTATACGGAACGAAGACGATCGTCAAAATATCACATTTGATAAGCGTGAACATGTTCGCGCTACTGTTGCGCCGCAGTATTTTTTCATATGTCGTTCCTTCACAGATGTTATGCAAGTATGTGTGCTACGTTGTCATTTCAATTTTCTTACATATAGACGGTACGTAAATGTGAATATCACGTTGCCGATATTCATATTCTCTTCAAGAGAGCCTTTCGCTGCTTTTCTGATGAAATTTTCAAACCGCTTATGTACTGCACTGAGAGAAAAAATAATTGGAATAACTATTGGGAGTGTGAATAAGTTCTCGCCGTTTCACCATCAGATGGCGGTATAAAAATTTTGTGTGTATAATTCAAGATGATGACGCATCTATATTGAAGTTCTATAACCTATGTTTAAAATCAGTGCGTGTCTTTCCATTAACCTATAAAGAACATTTTCTTTTCGTAGCGTAAAACATGTCAAATTTCGTGCCAAATAAACCGTTTTTGCGGGGAATTTTACTGCACTACTTTATTCAGAAGAAATCTGCAGCTGAAGCACACAGAATTCTTGTAGAAACCTATGGTGATCATGCTCTGTCGGAAAGAACATGCAGAGATTGGTTTAACGGATTTAAAAATGGTGATTTTGATGTTCAAGATAGAGAACGCAGTGGTGCACCAAAAAAGTTTCAAGACGAAGAATTGGAAACATTACTTGCTGAAGATCCATGTCAGACGCAATCCGATGTTGCAAAATCATTAGGAGTTGATCGAACAACAGTTTCGAAACGTCTGACAGCATTAGGAATGATACAAAAGGAAGGATCTTGGGTGCCATACGAACTGAAGCCGAGAGACGTCGAACGGCGTCTTGTCACGTGTGAACAGCTGCTTCAACGACAAAAAAGGAAAGGTTTCTTACATCGTATTGTGACTGGTGATGAAAAATGGATATACTACAGTAATCCCAAGCGTAAAAAACCGTGGGTTAAGCCCGGCGAAGCAGTAGCATCAACGCCAAAGCGGAATATCCACGGTTCCAAGCTCATGCTCTGCATTTGGTGGGATCAGCTGGGGGTAGTGTATTACGAGCTGCTCCAACCCAACCAAACCATCACAGGAGATCTCTATCGACGACAATTGATGCGTTTGAGCCGAGCATTGAAAGAAAAACGGCCGCAATATGAGCAAAGACACGATAAGGTGATTTTGCTGCATGATAACGCTCGGCCGCATGTCGCGTCACCGGTCAAAACATACCTCCCTTATAGAAATATCATACTAAGAATCAATGATAATTACTTATTTTTAGTATTAAAAATACTGGATAATAAGTAATTATCAATGATTCTTAGTATGATATTTCTATAAGGGCTGGAAACACTGAAATGGGAAGTCCTACCCCACCCGCCGTACTCTCCAGGCATTGCGCCTTCTGATTACTATTTATTTCGATCAATGACTAACGGCCTGGCTGAGCAGCACTTCATTTCGTATGAAGAAACGAAAAAATGGATTGATTCGTGGATAGCCGCAAAAGAAGTGTCGTTTTTTCAACGTGGAATTCAAATGCTGTCAGAAAGATGGGAAAAAGTAGTCTCCAACGATGGGCAATACTTTAATTGACTTGTTTTTTTATTATTTTTTTTAAATAAAGGATTTATTTTCACAAAAAAGGCGAGAACTTATTCACACTCCCAATATAATTTCACTATATTTTATAGTTCGTTTTGGCCTCAAATATATATTTATAGTTCATCTAAACATGAAGATATAGTAGAATAAACACAGATTTATAGTCATCATCTTATTATTCTATATATATGATAAAGCACCTTCTGGGAATATAGTTATATGTACCTCTATTTGCCAAATATTCCAATTGCATTGACTATATAAAATAGTTATTTTCTCTTACCATTCAATATTTGCCACTTTATTACTATATTTTTATTTCAAATAATTTTAATTCTTGGTAAAAATTTTACACGGGTCAGTTATACTATGCTTATATTGTAAATATTACAAATATTATGGTAACATTTACTATAAAAATTATATTCCTAATTATAACCTTAAAATTATAATCTTTTTACTATGCCATTATAGTTCCAAATATCATACATTTTTTTCTCAGTGTGGGTGCATCAAAAAAAGAGTTTTTTCGAGAAATATGTTATACGCATTAGAGTAATTTACGAATATTTTTTTGAAGAATACATGTTATCTAATATGTGAGCTTTCTATATAATTTTCAATGGAAATTAAAATTCAATATTTCACTATATATTCGCACTCAATTTTATCATATAAATTGGAGCAATAATTGCGTTGTAATTTTTACAAAAGTAAATCAGTGTCACGATAGCAATAGTTCTACATCGTTTTCATCCCTGAGTGAGGAATGCTCTATTTCATTTTTGCATGTACCTTCACCATACAAAAACATTTTTAATTCGATCAAGTCAATACGCATGTAGAGAGAACTAATCTTTGCAGAAAGATTCAGTGTCATGATAGTAACTGTCTCTTATCGTTTTCCTCTCATATTGAGGAATACCCCGCTTCATTTTCGCACGTACTTTCACCATGCAAAAAGGTTTTTAACTCGGCGCATATAGAAAAGACTAATTTTTACAGAAAGATTCGATGTCATGATAGTAATCATTCCTTATCATTTCCCTCTTATATTGAGAAACGCTCCTCTTCATTTACGCACATACTTTTATCATGTAAAAGGATTTTTAACTCAGCGCATATAAAAAGAAGTAATCTTTGCAGAAGAATTCGGTAATTTTGTTATGATAGCATTTTCTTATCCTCTCATATTAAGGAATGCTCCGCTTTATTTTTGCACGTATTTTCACCATGTCAAAGGGTTTTTGATTTAGTACAATTAGCACGACGAAAGTTTTGCAAGGGTATTGATATCATGTCAACAAGATTTTCCTACAAATATTACTTTGTATTGACTTGACCGAATTAAAATGCTTTTGTATGGTGAAAATACGTGCAAAAATGAAGTAGATCATTTCTCACTCAGAAATGAAAACGATGTGGAACTTTTGCTATCGTAACACTGATTTTTTTTTGCAAAAATTACAGCGCACTTACTGCTCTAATTTATAAGATAAAATTACGTGCGAAAATATAGTGAAACATTGCTCAGTGCATAACTAAAATAATATCTAAAATTTCCATTGCAAATTATATAGAAAGCTCACATATTAGATAACATATTCTTCAAAACAATATTCGTAAGCTGCATTTATGCGTAGAACTTCTCTAAAAAAACCCTTTCTTTGATTCACCCAATACACAAGCGGTTTGAAGAATTCATCAGGAAAGCAGCGAAAGCCTATTTCAGAGAGAATGCGAATATCGGCAACGTGGCATTTACATTTACGTAATGTCTATGTATAAGAAAATTGAAATGACAACGTAGCACACACTTGCATTCATATATCTACATGTAGAAATGATGCATACATGAAAAAAAGAAAATAGCGGCATTATGTCAGCGCCTATTTGACGATCGCCTCTACGTTATCGACGCTTAGCGAGTTCGTCATTCACTTCAGCATCCCCTTAAGTGTTTGGATGGGAACGAGATAGAGCGGGTAGAAGTAATGAAATATCTAGGTGTAATTATAGATGATAAACTTATAATGAATGACCACTGTGATTATATGTTAAAGAAGATAGGGAAGAAAATTAGTTTTCTAAATAGAATTGGAAATTATATATCAGCATATACTAAAGGTAATATATATAAAACAATCATAGCACCTCAGTTTGAATATTGCGCGACGTTGCTAATTGATATGGGAGAAACACAACTGAATAGGTTACAAAAAGCGCAAAATCGGGCTATGAGGGTCATCTTACAATGTGACAGATGTACCAAAGTCGACGACATGCTGCAGGCGTTGCAGTTTATAACAATAAAACAAAGACTGTATTATAATATGTGTATATTTCTTTTTAAGATAGTAAAAAATATGATGCCTGAGCAATTATGTTATAGACTTAGAATAGTGGGAGATGGAGGTGGAAGGTAAACTAGTCAAGCGGGGAACATTGCGATCGAATTTCGTAGAACAAGAAGTGCTCAAAAAAGTCTGTTCTATGAGAGAGTGCTAATGTATAACGCACTACCAGCCGAAATAAAATATTGTGATAGGTTAGAAACATTTAAAAGAATAGCAAAAGAGTTTGTCATAAGTGATGTAATGTAATATATTAGGTGTACAACTTTGCTTCCGCCGTTTTTTTCCGAAATTCGAGTCTTTATTGTAAAAAACTGGTTATACATTTATGATTCAAAGTATTGTTCAACGCTGGCCACTATTTTCTCCCATCTTTCGGGCAGCGTACGAATCCCGCGTCGAAAAAACTGGTTATCTTTTGAGGCGATCTACGAATCGATCCAATTTTTTACTTCTTCATAAGACCGGAAGTGCTGGTCAGCCAGACCGTGTGCCATTGATCGAAACAAGTGATAGTCAGAGGGAGCAACGTCTGAAGAATACGGCGGGTAGGGTAGGACTTCAATGTTTCCAAGTATGTCTTGATCACTTTTGCAACATGGGGTCGAGCATTGTCATGCTGCAAAATCACTTTATCGTGTCTCTCGTTGTATTGCGGCCGTTTGTCTTTTAATGCTCAGCTCAAACGCATCAATTGCGTTCGATACCGATCGCCTGTGATTATTTCAGTCGGTTTTAACAGCTCATAATACACTACGCCGAGCTAGTCCCACCAAATACAGAGCATGACCTTGGAGCCGTGAATATTCGGATTGGCCGTCGATGTGGAAGCATGGCCGGGAATTCACCATGATTTTCTGCGCTTGGAGTTATCGTAATGAACCTATTTTTCGTCCCCAGTCACAATGTGATGCAGAAATCCCTTCCGTCTTTGCCTTTCAAGCTGCTGTTCACAAGCAAACAAAAGCCGTTCAACATCTCTCGGCTTCAATTCGTACGGCACGAATTTCCTCGCTTCTGAATCATTCCCATGGCTTTGAGGCGTTTTGAAAACTCACTCCCAATGATCGTGCCAATTCTTCTTGATTTTGACACGAGTTTTGATCAAGTAATGCCTCCAATTCTGCATCTTCGAAAACCTTCTCTCTTCCACCGCTATGCCGGTCTTCGACGTTAAAATCACCGTTCTTGAAACGTTGAAACCACTCACGACATGTTCTTTCACTAATAGCGGCCTCACCATAAGTATTTGAGAGCATTCAATGAGCCTTAGCCGCAAATTTCTTCATATTGAAGCAGAAAATTAAAACCTCCCGCAAATGACGAGAATTTGGCTCGTAAACTGACATTTTCAATTGAGAATAACTTTATGATGCAGATTAATATTTCTATGGGGTTATGTTAACAGATGCCCAAGTTTATTGTATGACGTCTATGATCTATTTATTTCGACCACCACTTACCGCTAAAGCCATCTATAGGAAAACGGTGGAAGCAAAGTTGTACACCTAATGTAATCGGAAATAGCTGTGAAAGCTAATAAAGGATCTCTCTCTCTCTCTTTCTCTCTCTCTCTCTCTCTCTCTCTCTCTCTCTCTCTCTCTCGCTCTCTCTGAAAAGAGGACGTGTCAATCGGAGCTCCGAATAGAGGTGTTGAATTTGGTAAAATTAATTGCGTTGCATGTATAACAAAAGTAACCATCGTTGCAATATACGATCCGAGCATAGAGGCAGTGATATCTTGTACATACGAGGTGTGGTTATTAAATAACGAGACTGACGCTGTAAAACATTTTATTTTGATTTCATACATTTTTACTTATTATCATCTTTAATATACACCCCTCCTCTATCCCTACAACGCTCCATGCGAATCTTCCATTGTTCGAAGCAGTGCTGGAAGTCTTCTTCTGTCAGCTCCTTCAGGACGCGTGCCGCTTTCTCTTTCACAGCTTTAACGGACTCAAATCTTGTTCCTTTTAAGGCAGATTTCACCTTAGGAAACAGATAGAAGTCGCACGGCGCAAGATCTGGCAAATAAGTCTAACACTGGGATGCTGAACTTGGCTAGAAACCTCTTGACAGACAATGCGGAATGAGCCGGCACATTGTCTTGGTGGAAAACCCATGACTTGTCCTTCCACAATTCGGATCGTTTTTTCCTTATTATTTCACGGAGTTCAGCAAGAACGTGAAGGTAGTAATGTTGATTAATAGTTTGACCTTCCGGAACTCAGTGAAGGTACACAATTCCATGAATATCGAAAAAAACAATCATCATTGCTTTAAATTTTGATTTGCTCATTCGAGCTTTTTTGGCTCTCGGTGAAGAGGGGCTCTTTCAGTGCATGGATTGGCGCTTCGTTTCAGGATCATAAGTAAAAAACCACGATTCGTCACATGTTATTATCCTTTCCAATAAGTTTGGGCCATTTTCAATGGCATTCAAAGTGTCAGTACAAACATTTTTGCGATCTTCTTATTGTTCAAACGTGAGAATTTTAGACACCATTTTGGCACACACTTTTTTTATGTTAAAATTGTTATGTAAAATTTGCCGTACGGATTCTTTATCAATTCGTACAGTTTCAGCAATCGCACGAATACTTAACCGACGGTCAGATCGAATCAGATTACCGATTTTTTCGATATTGTCATCCGTTTTTGACGTGGAAGGGCGACCCGGGCGTGAATCATCTTGAACGTCTTCTCGGCCATCTTGAAAACGCTTAAATCACTCAAAAACACGTGCGCGCGATAAACATTCATTGCCATACACTTCTTTCAATAAATTATGTTTCAGTAGCAGTTTTTCCAAGTTTCATGTGAAATTTCACAATAATTCGTTGCTCTACTGTTACACTTAACATTTTTCCGGCGAAACAAAAAAACAACACTAATACGAATGAAGGCTACGGCTATACTGATTTGTTTACAGAAGCGAGAGACACTGCATTCGAAAGAGAAGGTTTCACAATAACAGCTGTGGCTTGCTGGCGTTTGGCGCATGCGCACTTCTTCTGTAGCAGCGTCAGTCTCGTTATTTAATAGCCACACCTCGTATATGCAGTGGAAAAGGGGATTGCAAGTGAGAACTTTGTGGACTGACAGCGTAATTGGATCTACGACAGCGCTGCCTGAGTGACAGACAAGTGTCAGGAATAGGAAGGTTAAGATCAATAAAGGCCGATAATACAGTACAATATAAAATAATAATGAATATAAAATGGAGGTGAGGATCCAAGGACCTGTAATATGCCAGCAATGCAAGAAAGAAATAAAAACGGAAGTTCATAAATGTATACCATGTGACAAACTGTTTCATCCCAGTTGTGTGAAACTTCATAAAATGTATAATGCAACAAATGAATTAGTACCCTGTAAGGGAAAAATAGAAGTCTTTACACTAAAATCTAGTGCGAATGAAAATGCAATGGTGGGTGGAAGCAGAGGAGAGTGGAGAACATCAACATCGGCATCGATTTCGGAAAGTTGTCGATTGACAGAGAGCAGTATTGATAACAAAATTGAAGCTATATATTTAATGATAAAAGTGATAAAGGATGATATGGTAGGAAAAAATTTAATAAAGAAAGCCATAACAGAAGCAGTGGATGAAGAAATGAACAGAGTAAGACAAAAGATACAAAATTGGAAAAAAGCTGAGTTTGAATCTTTGATAGCTAGTGTTGTAAAAAAAGAAATACAAAATTTAACTCAATTTTTGCCAAAAATACAAGAGAATCTGCAGGAAGCAGGAAAGAAAAAAAGTTACAGTGAAACTGCGTCAAGTATACAAGAAGCAGTAATTATTATAAAGTTATTAAAAGAGAATGATGCCAGCTCTAGTGAGAAGACGAAGAGAGACATCAAAGACAAAATTGATGTCACTAAGTTAGGAGTAGGTATTACAAAAATGAAGAAAGCAACTATAGGAGCAGTTGTAATTGGATGTGAAAATAAAACTCAAGCTGAAATTCTGAAAGAAAAAGTAACGAGCGACATGGGCGAGAAATACTATTTAAGCTCCAAAAAAGAGCTCCAAAAATTGAAAATAAGAATTTTTGATGTGGACAAAGAAGATTGTGAAAAGAAACAAGAATTCTGGGAAAGAATCGAGGAACAAAATAGATTTATGAAGAATAGTGTGCAAGGAAAGATAGTACATAAATCGGTGAGTGAAAAATCGCAGAGAGCAACAATTATAGCGAAGGTGGATACCAAAACACACAATTTGATGCTGGAAGAAAAAAAGGTAAAAATTGGGTGAAATATATGTAAAATTCAAAGTTATATAAAGATATTGAGATGTTTTAAGTGTTGCGGTTATTATCATTATGCGAAGGATTGTAAAAGAGATGTATCTTTTGGAAAATGTGCAGGGAAACATGTAACTAGGAAATGCAAAAGTAAAGTAAGAAAATATGTAAATTGTGAAGAAAAAATTAAAAGTTTTAGAATTAAAAATATAGAATCGAATCATTCAGCATTCGATATAACTTGTATATAAAAGAGAATTAGAGAAACAGAGAAATAGAATAAGTAGTAGCTTATAGCAAAGAATAGAAAAGGAAAAAGGTAGAATGCTTTATCTGAATGTACAAGGATTTTTGAAACATAAAGATGAGATAGAAAATGTACTATAAGAATAATTACTATAAGAATAAATTAATGAGAATTATGAATTCTGTGGGCTTAAAGCCCAATTGGTAAATAAACCAACGACAATTGTAAAAAGATCAGAAACGATAATTGATTTACGAGGGTGGTCTGAAAAGTTTCCGACCTCAACGTGAAGATAGCAGCACTTGTAAATAAAAGCTAGTGAATTTCGTTGTTCATCTGTTGACAGTTACTCACCGAAGTTTCAGCCATTTTGGACTCGCAGTTGTTATGTAACAGTCGTTTGAGTAAGTTGATGTGAGTGTTTTTGTGAAAATGGACAAAATCGAGTATCGAGCTGTCATTAAATATTTGTTTTTGAAAGGCAATACGCCTACGCAAATCAAAGATGAGTTGGATTCTGTGTATGGGGACTCTGCACCATCATTTACGACAGTGAAATTTTGGGCCGCT
>NW_022639570.1:86488-88063 GCF_010583005.1 Odontomachus brunneus
GAGAAGTGTGTAGATTTACAAGGAGACTATGTTGAAAAATAAAAAACAATTTTCAGAAAAAATGACTTGTATCTTTGTTAGGTCGGAAACTTTTCAGACCACCCTCGTAGTATTTACAAGAAGAGTAGAAGTGACAGTAAAACATGAACCAAAAATAGCGGACCATTCAATAGTTGTAATATATTGGAATATAAGTATGAAAAAGAGAGAAAATAAAATGATTGTATGTAGGGATTATAAAAGAATGGATGTAGATGAATTTATGAGATTAATCGATAGTAGTCTAAATATAATTGAAAATCATAATGTAAATATTTTGGCAAACTTAATTATAAATGCGATCATAAAATACCTTGATAAGGTTGCGCTACATAAGAATATAACTATAAGAGATAGCTGGCAGGGTAAACAGCGGTTTTCTTAAGAGATTTGTCAAATGATAAAGCAAAGAGATGAGGCATACAAACTAGCTCGAATAAGTAAGTTCAATGATGACTGGGAATTATTTCGTCAAATTAGAAACAATGTAGTAGAAGAATGTAGAAAAGCTAAGAGAGATTACTATGAATTAAAATTAGATAAAAATAAAAAAGATCCCAAAAAGATGTGGGGATCGCTTAAGGAATTATTAAAAGGTAATTCTGGTAGGGATAATATATATAAGGAGATTAGATGCGGTACTAAGATGTTTAATAATGTATATGAGATGGCAAACGTACTTAATAAGCATTTTATGGATAGCATACAAATAATTGAATATGATAGTCATATAATGGTAATAACAACGGATAAACTTACCGAAAGTAAATTTGTAACATTTGGTGAGGATGAATTAAATTAATTAGTGTATAAATTAGAAAACAAAAGGAGCACAGAGGAAGGAACTGTGGAGATAATGAAAGGAGTAGTAACAGCAGCAGGTTTAAAAATATGTTATACGTTAAATAGATCATTGGAGGAGGAAATATTTCCTAACGAATGGAAAGAAGCAATAGTGGTTCCTGTACCAAAAATAAAAAGAACTAATAACTAATAAAAACTGAAGAATTTAGACCAATAAATAAGTTACCAATTTATGAGAAAATACTAGAATTAATAGTTCACAAACAATTAGTAGATTATCTGGGAAAAAATAAATTATTGAATAAACGTCAATCAGGGTTTAAACGAACATTAATGACGTTTTATGACGGCTCTAAACGTCAATAATACGTTTTTAAGACGTTATACAGAAACGTCATTAAGATGTCACAAATAAGACATTTTAAAGACGTCGTTATTTAGTCACTTGACGTCATTCGACCAGTTATGACCACTTTTTTACGTCATTTTGACGTGAGTCTGTTGCTTGGGCTGATTCTTGTGTCGTTTACTTTACCTACTGCGTCACTGTCACTTTGATTGAGAGACGCTTTATATTGTGTACATATGGTATATCCATATACGAAAGCATATGATTTATTTAAAAGAAGAGAATAGATTCTTTTAAAATATATGTTTTAAAAAGTATGTAGAAAGTATATTTAAAAAATATTTACATGTTTTAAAAGTAAGTAAAATAAATTATTTTGTAAA
>NW_022639570.1:88073-88182 GCF_010583005.1 Odontomachus brunneus
ATTTACTTTTAAAACGTTATTTACTTTTAAAACAAGCAAATACTTATATAAACAGTTTTTACATTTAAAAACACTAATTTTCTCCTTGTAAAGAAATCATTTGTTTATT
>NW_022639570.1:88642-96186 GCF_010583005.1 Odontomachus brunneus
ATCAATGATTCTTAGTATGATATTTCTATAAGGGAATGCCTTCTC
Source organism: Odontomachus brunneus (assembly GCF_010583005.1). NCBI lineage: Eukaryota > Metazoa > Arthropoda > Insecta > Hymenoptera > Formicidae > Odontomachus > Odontomachus brunneus. Next base: position 88,688 of record NW_022639570.1, read on the forward strand.
CACCGATATATTTGCAGACGTAGTCGACTTATAATGCATACAACTAGAACATTTATTATTTGAAACATCAAATGTCTCATGCAACAAGGCAATGATAACGTCGTAATGCTATACCTGTTGACAAAAGTGCGATTAATCTACAACTGTTTGCGGAGATATTCCTAGCTCAAGCTCGAGAAACTGTTGCCAAGGTGGACATATTATGAGAAAGTAGCCAGTAAAACGGCATGCAGTTGCTATCGGTAATCGCATTTCGACAAACCAGGTCCCGATCAATGCATTACATTTAAAGTTGCACCATTGTTTGCACCTGTTCTTCTTTTAAGTTTCTTTATATGTTGCGTGAATGGTATTGCAGTTCTCTGTGTCGCGCATCAATTTCACTGTTGATCCATATAATGGGCATTGAATTTCGTTAGCAATAACTCGTTTGTTAATGAGAAAATCTAACAGCTTTACATCGTCGTTATAAATGCTTAAGAATTTATAGAGACGCATGATTAAATACCAGCGCTCGTTATAATAATACTTCCATATAGCACCGGATGATTGCAGAAATGTTGCAGAAATATTACAAGTTTTGCAACGTTGCAGGATGATTGCAGCAAGATTGCAATGTCCCTTCTCAGATAAATTGCAGTGCACCATTACAGCAATGTTGCGGAGCAATGTATTTGCAATAATGCAACGTTATCGCATATCGGATGAATATCCCTTATAGAAATATCATACTAAAAATCATTGATAATTACTTATTATCCAGTATTTTTAATACTGAAAATAAGTAATTATCAATGATTCTTAGTATGATATTTCTATAAGGGATGAACAAATAGGCAGGACTATTTTACTGTGCAGGATTGTTAACATTGCGTAACTGACAGTCTAGGCTCTGTAAGTTAAGATCCCTTACAGAAATATCATACTAAAAAATATATTGAAAAATTATTAGTGATTAAATATTACCAGTAATTCAGTAATTTTTTGGCCACTACTTAATTTCTAGTGAATACTGATAATAAAATCACTGTTAAATATTGATAGTAATCAAATACTGAAAATTATTGTGCAAAGATGAAAAATGAAAAAATCATAATATTTAAAAAATTATATTTATAATTCCTAATTTTCTTGTCTCAGAAACCAATATGTATGTATCGAAGATTGTCATATCACACACACTCCAAACTTTCGTGAATCCTCCCTCGATTATTTCGATCCCAAGCGGTATAATATAACCACTGGTCACCAATCCCTGTCCTAACTCCGTTAAAGTGTTGCTTAACCTGACGATCGAACGGCACGCGGAGATTCCTAATGACTCCAACGATATTCTTACAATTTATGCTTATATAACGTATCCGTATAGTGTTCATAGTATATTATAACCAGGGTTGGGAAAGTTACTTTATAAAAATAACTCGTTACCGTTACCGTTCCTTTTTCTAAAAAGTAACTCGTTACCGTTATTCGTTACCAATTTCAAAAAGTAACTCGTTACCGTTACCGTTACTCAAAAAATAATGAGTCGTTACAAATTTCGTTACTTTTTTTATATACAAAACAAACTTTATGCATGATTTTTTATATAAAAATTATTAATATGCTGTAAATGTAAATAAAATTTTTTTTTATTAAAAATCGCAGATTTTATTTCAAAATAAGTTTTTATCGAAATTCTTTATTTATTTTTAAGAGAATTTGTTGCTCGATGGTATCATCGTACAAATGTCCTCTTTGCGGGGTTAATACAGAGCCACCTACACTGAACATGCGTTCCACAGAGGCACTACTTGGAAGCGCTGTGTTATACTTAAGAAAAAGTTTTTTAAGTTTTGGATAGTCATTTAGCATATCAATATTACAATTTTTTGATTTTAAAAACCGTTGTAGCTCTTCTTCTTCAGATTCAGTTTGCGTGCTTTTGTGTTGTTCAAAAATAAAAAAATCATCGTGCTCATCAGACTTTATATCTTTTGGAGAACTTTCAGTTGACTGGATTCCTAATAAATCTCCCAAGTAGATTTCGGCAAGTTTCTTTTTTTCTCCAGATAACCAATTTAACTTAAATTTTGGATGCAAGCATGTTGCAATTATTAATTCTTTTTTTTCGAATGTTGTACAGAATCTAAAATTAAGTAATAATAAATGAAGCGACATTATTTTTTTGCATTTTAATTAACTTGTAAAAGAGTACTTTGAAATAAAAAATATTTATTATTTTTATTAATTAAATTCTTATTTGAATTTAACACATGTATTAATCGCATATGTATTAATTAGATTATTGACCAAATCAATGAATTACCTCTTATCTAATCCTTGTTGAATAGCCGTAACCAATGGATGACAATCTATAAGATTAGATTTATTAAGGTTTTCTAATTTTTGTTGCAAGGTATTTAGGGTATATATCAGTTGGACACGGGGCAATTGGACACAGTCCAATCACAAGTTGCTGTTCCAAGGGACCCTACAAATGTCTCTAATCACACGGTGCTGTGATTGGCTGTGTCCAAATGCACCGTGTCCAAGTGCACCGCTCCCTGAAAATTATATCAAGTAAATTCGGAAACGTAACGATAAAAGTAACTGTTACTTTCGTTACTCGTTACCAAAAAATGTAACGAAGTTACTTTTTTCGTTACAAACAAAATTTGTAACGCCGTTACCGTTACAGTTACAAAAAAAAGTAACTGTAACGGTAACGGCGTTACAAGTAACGCGTTACTTACCAACCCTGATTATAACATACCTAGCAAACACCAAATAACAGTTATATAACTTTTATTTAGTGTTAGTTGGATAATTTATTAATAGATATCGAAGCAATGCAACAACATTCGAAATGCAATGGATTTTCATGTAGTGAACCGGTGATAATTACTTTTAGATTTTTAACAGAATGTTATAATGATTAATCTATACAAAAAAAAATAAAAAATCTAAGAAAATCCAAATCAAACAAATCGAATACTAAATTTTGAAAGAAACTTTTAAAAAAATACTATTTAAAACAATAATGTTGTTTTATCAAATAATATGGTTTCCTTGAACAAAATAAAGGTTTCTATTTTCATTATTTTAAAAAATGATATTTCGTTTAAGAATATAATATTTTAATGAAACAAAAAAAACCACAAATTGGAACAAATACGAATATTAAGTCTAAAGAAAGTGTTTTCGCCAAAAAAAAAACGGTATTAGAAGTATAAGAAATATGTAATAAGATAAATATTAATGACTACTACTAAGTACTACTCTAACAAGGGGAGGACCAGGTAACTCACCCTGGAATTTCGACCCCAATTTTTTTAATTATTCTGGAAATGAAAAAAAAAAGATACGTGTCCTGGTGTTTGATAGAATAGGCCTTAGTTTCGTAGTAATAAATTTGTGAAAATTGGCCATATCCGAAGCACACCGCGGCGCGCCATATGAGCCTTCCCGGTAACTGTACTTCCAACCAGTGCAGTTGGCTTCGTGAGTTAGGTGTTTCCTTCATAATTCGTAAGATCCAAGTTTGCTCACGAAGGTGAGCAGTAATTTTTTTTTAATGAGTGTTTTTATTTATTTTTATTTATTTTGATGATATTGATATAGTATGCAAATTTTTGAAATAGAAAATTTAATTTAATATCGCATTCTAAACATTAATTTAAATTTAATTTTAAAGGAATTTTAATTCAAATAATAATATTTGAAATAATAAGTAAGTAATAATAATATATAAGTTATTTGTAATGGATAACATATAAAGGCAACGTATCTAAATTTTCAAATATAGAAACATATATTATTTTATTATAAAATTTTATTTTACGTAAAGAAACAAACAAGTTTTATTTGAAAAAAATTTTTATACGACCTCTATTTTCTAAGATATTTATGGAAATATCTACAAAATTATTGGTTTCAATAATGTTTTACTCAAATTCTATCAACTTTACCGAAAAATAGTAACAGATAAAAATTGTTTATTTTCTTCTCATAGAACTCTGAGAATAATTTAAGAATTTTTTAATTAACTTTTTAGTACTACATTTTCTTGCATTTTCTTAAAGTACTAGAAAGTTAGTGTACTAAAAGTTTTCAAAAAATTGAAAACCTTTCCTAACACACGATTCACTTGAAACTTGTTACTCAGGAGTTTTTAGGGTCGCTGATTACGAATATGAACTCAAAATTTCGAAATTCAAAATGGCGGATTTAATGTGGTGGATCAAAATATGAGAAATAACTTGATTAGGATAAAACTCAACAATCCGGAGTTTTTAGGGTCGCTGATTACGAATCTGAACTTAAAATTTTGAAATTCAAAATGGCGAATTCAATATGGCGGACAAAAATGCGATAAGTAACTTGAACAGAATAAAACTCGGCACTCGGGGATTTTTGGGATCGCTGATTACGAATCTGAACTTAAAATTTCTAAATTCAGAATGGCGAATTGAATATGGCGGATCAAAATGCGAAAAGTGTAGTATCAGAGAAGTATGTAGAACATACTATACAACAGACCTGTGCACGGGAGTGTTCTTGAAACACGCGAGGAGTTTGTGCCCCAGGCTTGCTGTACAAGATTGGTTTTAGTCTTAAAAACTCTAAGCAAGTCAATTTTCAAGCAATTCCACGAAAAGAAAAGTTGCGTTCGTCATATTGCATCCGTCAATTTGAATTTGACAAAACTAATCTCAGATTCGAAATTAACAACCCTGAACCTCTATATACAAATGCATAACTCATAAACTTTTACAATTTTTGTTAAATTGAATTTATTCATAAAAAACCACTATTTTTACCACTTTGTTTATTTATAACAATTATATTATTAATAATAAGCAATAAAAACTGGCAGATACCAAGAGCTTTAAAATAAGCTAGACTTGTCCCAGTATCCAACTATTCTATCCAATAGAAAAAAGCTCCTCCAGTGTTACTAGTGGAGTTTGAACACGTAATAGCGGCTTGCAGAGGCCGGAAGCCAAATTGATTAAAAGGGCCACTACTTTAACTGCGGAGGGCCGGCCATATCGCACGAAGATGCGCTGTGTCATAGTGGTACTCCCTATGCAATTCAATAGGTAATGATACGATATCACCATATGGAGCGAAGTAGTCTTGCCAGCCCTGAAAAGGACTATAAGTAGAAGAGCCCCTTTTGTCAATAAAGAAAATAAGGGACGAATGGGGCAGAATTCTGCGCGGGCCCTTCCTTATCAGTGCTGGGATTCTGTAACTCGTTATTGGAGTTAACGACAATTTCGTTATCGTTGCGCAGCTTTTCTACGGTATACAAAAGCTGCGCAACGATAACGAAACTGTCGTTAACTCCAATAACGAGTTACAGAATCCCAGCACAGACAAGAGAAAGGCTGACATCTTTCGCTAAGGGGTACAGCTATCCATAGGGTTGAACAGTTGATGCTAAAGTCCAGCTCATCCTAATGAACCTGATAGAATTCTCTGAAGAGAAGGAGAAAAGAACGATCCTAACCAATTACCCAAAAATCTTGAATTGAGCTGGGGAAGCCCCAAAGCAGAGGACCGTTAGGGCCAGTTACATCGACGGTGATGAACACCGGAGCTCTTAACATGTAAGGTTTTGAAGAAATAAGGGATGATATATGGAAGCCCTTGATAGATGACCGATAAAAACTCCCCATTATCCATTGCTGTATGAAGGCACATTCCATGCCGGAAAAAAGACATTGCGTACGGGGACCTCATCATCACCAGCGCAAAGTGTTAGCAGTAGGCTGCTGTAGAGAGATAACTAGGGGAAGTTCCCAGCGGGTGTTTCATAAAACAACTTATAGAGCCCTGATATGGACAGGCGACATGATGGTGCATTAGGCGCATTAAGACTTTGATAGGTCGTACATAGCGCAAGTTGATCATTATAGTACTTTGCATCTATCATACCATCTACCACACGCCGGCCACCGTCCTGAGAAATCCGTCCCTGCTGGAGATTCTCGCGCAAATGTACGCACAAGTGTATCGGTACGTGAGGAGGCTCTAAAAATGAGGAAAGACACTAACCACTAGAGCGTTAAGAGAAATGAAATATCAGATTCGGTAGTCTATAGTTACCGACTAATAACAAAATCTGTCAGACCCCGAACACGATTGGTCAGAAGACCATTAGGACTATTCCTCTACTTAGCCAAATGGTTGAATATAGTCAGAGAGCACAAATATCTGCAGAACGATATAGATATTCACCTAACATAGTTGTATTGGTAAGTACCTATATCTTATCGAAGTCAAGCGCCTCGTCCGTTGCCATCATTGTAATGAGAATAAGGATATAGCCCAGAACACATTGGAACATTGCAGAGCGTAGTACGGTTGAATGCCGTACTCTGGTTCGAATCGTTGAAGGAGACATTTTGGTCCCTGTTATCATAATAGTAAGAAGTGAGGAATCAAAAGGTTTTGCGGCACTCGCTCGTAGCATGGGAGAAGAAAAGCGACAGAAAGTGCACATCCGCGTATGCCACTACGGGCGCCACTACGAGGCCACTACGTACGCCAAAACGGAGACATTTTCCATCGCAGCTTCCACCGCCATCTCCTCAGCCCCCATCATTTGTATCAAATGGAAATAAGTAGTCATGACATTATCGATATGGTCGGAAGGAACTGCGGGATAAATAATTATCCTTGCAATAAAATCTTCTCCCTCGACGGGTGTGTGTTGAGAGGGATAGTCTATCCGCATAACTTCCTTCTTTCAACCGCGCAGTCTATGAGTTAGGATATTTTCTGTCATTGTAAGTTCACATGACTCCCCACCATGAAATCTGTTGAATCTCGTGTTAAGTCTCCCGGGCCCCGAATTCTGCTCTCTAACAAACCCGAAGAGACAATGCCCCCCTCTCCCTTGCAAACAAGAGGAAGCCTTTGAGGCTTCCTGTCGGATAAGGTTGCTCCTTGCATCTATGGGACCAACTTTCCTAACGGGCAAATCTGAACGGAGAATGCTTCAGAAATAATGCTAATACAGTTCCTAGGGCATCCTCAAAACGCAAATATAGGATACTCGAAGGGTAATAATCGGTAAAAATGTGGCATAACTTACGGCCTTTCCTGGTGCTTTTCCCGGTGCTATTCATAAAGATTTTCTCACGTTAACAAAAAAAAGTTAAGTTAGATTTGGTTTTCCTTTTGATATTAAAAATCTTTCATCCTCTCGTAAAAATGTATATATATATATATATATATATATATATATATATATATATATATAGGGTGTTCGGAAAGTACCGGGACGCCCGAATATCAGGAAAAATATGTTTTACAAAAAAATGTTTCAGACAAAAGTTGTGGCGTTTAAAAAGATGTATTTACTGATCACATCAGTTTGACCTTGGATTGCGTAGCAAAGGTCAGGTCAAGGTCACATTAATTTTTTTAAATGGAACACCCCATTTTTCATTGCATATTCTTATAGCACATCTCGAGAGCTTTCCAAAACGCTATAATAAAATATT
>NW_022639570.1:98408-99503 GCF_010583005.1 Odontomachus brunneus
TATATATATATATATATATGGGGCATTCTTTATCAAAAAGACCTCCTCTTCTGCCCAGAATTCATTTGCACGAAATAATTTCTATCGGGAGTTAAATGATAGCTTAATATCTCTATTTTAATATACCGTGGGACCTTTTTCGAAAAATCAATATGACGGACCTAAGACGGTGCTTTTAATGAAGGAGTTTTGTAAAAAAATATTTACTTATTGGAAAAATTTTACAAAAGCACAAAGAAAAACTCTTCTTTGGTCTATATTAAGCGTTTTTACATATGCTTCTAAGACCCATATTGATATTAGAAAAATTCAAAATGAATAAACCAAAATGGCAGCAAAGAAGTGGAAAAGCACGAAATGATAGATATTTCCTATGTACGGGCCTTATGGGTCCAAAATGAGTTTATGTATAGAATGTATATAGGACATAGCTAAATTTGAGCTGTAGATATAAATTTTTAAATAAAGAAGTGTCCTACAAGGCCCGCCACTTAAATCCGGACAAATTTGAATTTGACATTCTCACTATATTAGAATGCAACAGTAGGTACCAGATGCCAGATGTAAAGATAGAGACGTGGATAAGATGTTAATAACCTCGAAATAGCCAAGTCGTCATCGTTCCGGTCGACATCGGAATATATCCGAAGAGCGGCGGTTATTGAAGGTTTCCGCGCCGGAAGGAGGCCAAGCGAAATAATCAAGTTCTTCGGATATCCCAGGTCGACAGTGTATGACATTGGTACGCGATCAAATTATATATACCAGAGGTACGCGGTCTCGGAGGAGTCCGAGGTGGGCTCCTGTACTCCGGCGAGGAAAATACACGTAAAGGAGAAAGCGACACGGACTCCGGAACTCGTTTGAAAAGCACAAGACCTCATTTCGACAGACACAGGGACTTCACTCGCAAAATTAGCGACCTTAGAGGTGAGCGACACCACGTTCATCGGATCGTTCAAGAGGACCTCAGATACAAGTCCTACGTCTTCAAGGTCCGACAGATGCTCTCCGAGGCCGCCAAAGCCAAGAGACTTGCCCGCTGCAACTTGCTCGTGTGTTCACTGAAGCACACAACTGCTAGCTGCATCAGGT
>NW_022639570.1:99513-99601 GCF_010583005.1 Odontomachus brunneus
AATTTTATCTAGAGCGGAAAAGAGACTTAGTTTCAATTCAAAAGAAGTAACATATAACAATTTATTTCTAAGTGTTAAGGTGATTGAA
>NW_022639570.1:99611-102233 GCF_010583005.1 Odontomachus brunneus
ACTGCTAGCTGCATCAGGTTTTCCTCTGACGAGATCTTCACCGTGAATGCCAAGATGACCGTTGGCTCGCCCACGACCCCGAGAACGTCCCTGAAGTGACCAGGACCAAATTTTCGGCCAGTGTCCATGTCCTAAGCGTCGTCTTGAGTGAAGGCGACGTCATGCCACCGTATTTTTTCAAGAAGGGAGAAATGGTCACGAAGAAGGTTTATGTGGAGATTCTGAGAACTACAATGAAGTCTTGGATAGAGGACATGACTGCAGGAAGGCCGTATATCTTTCAACAAGACGGCGCAGCTGTTCATACGAATCACTTAGTGCAGAACGGCTCTCGGACAATGTCGAGATGTTGTCGAAGGATTTCTGGCCTCCGAATAGTCTCGACCTGAACTCTCTCGACTAGTACGTGAGGGATGTAGTCGAGAGGGTTACTAACAAAGTCAGACATCCCAACGTGGCCTCCCTCCAGGCCGCTATTGAAGCGGCATTCACGAAGATGGACTGTGCGCAATTGCAAACAGCGTGCTCGCGCTTTCGGAACAGGATCGAGGCGGTGATCGAGGCCCAGGGCAGTTACATTGAATGAAAAAATTCAGAAAAGATCCCTTAACTTAACTATAAAATAATCTCTTTGTACTTTTACATATTTTCTGTAATAAACGACTTTTTCGAAAAAAAATTTTCATGTCCGGATTTAAATGGCGGACCCAGTATTTGAGAATTTTAACTTAAGACTTATGGAGCCGAATAATTGGGTCTAGGATTAAAATCTGCCAAAGCCCTTTGAAAGATTTCGTATTTTATGAAATATTCCTCACAAATGTTTCATAACAATATAATTAAACTTTGATAATTTAATTATACTGATGTTCTTTTATGTTATGTCACTATATTGGATACCATTTTTAATTAACTACATTATCAAAGGACTAAAACTGAGGATAAAATTATCTAGGTATACTATACCATCTAGAAAGAGTCTGTTTTTACTGTCAGAAATTGTGTACGTAACAAATACCTATCATTTCGTGTTCTTCAACTTCTTTGCCGCCATTTCGGTTTATCCATTTTGAATTTTTCTAACATCAGTATGGGTCTTAGAAGTATGTGTAAAACCGCATAATATAAACCAAAAAAGAATTTTTTCTTAGTGCTTTTGTAAAATTTTTCCAAAAAGTAAATATTTTTTTACCACTGTGACGTCCCGTCGCGTCGTCACGTATAGGATTAGTTTTTATTTCTCCTGATTTTGGGTCAATGCATTAAAGCATTTTACCCGGGGATCGGAGATCAAGTTGTGCACTACTTCTAGTTCACCGGTTGACGGGTGAAAGGACTGGGTAGGATCATTGGTGTTCTACTCCGAATAATTCGCGTATTTTATAGGTGAGTCAATGAGGATCACCCTTAGGGATGGACTTGTAGTCGGGAAATGAATAGGTATATTCTGCCTTACGTAGAATATAGGTTACTATAGATGAAGGATTGGGTTGAGGAGATTGATCTAATAGTTTTGCTAATTCTTCAAATAATGGAAACGGGTCTTGGTTTGAAAAAAGAACGACCTTGATCTGATATCTAAGTCTCTTAATTCGCTGTCGTCGCCCACCTTTCGAAGGCATATAGAATTAAATAAATTTCGTTGAAGAATAATTACAAGGAACGGGGGCCACACTATTGGTAGCGACAGTTCGTGTGATTGGGGCCACACTATTGGCAGCGACAATCGAGATAGTTGGGGCCACGCTATTGGCAGCGACAACTATAATTACTCCTCGTGAATAATTTTCATGCGAAATTTTATCTAGAGCGGAAAAGAGACTTAGTTTCAATTCAAAAGAAGTAACATATAACAATTTATTTCTAAGTGTTAAGGTGATTGAATTAATACTATAGGATATAAATTGAGATACTATAGGATAGAACAAGTGCGATTATAGGTCTGGAATTGAAAAGGGAAAACCGAGATGAACTAACCATTTAGTTCGGTGTCGTCTCCGACCGACTGACTATTCTGACGTACTATCTGACTGACTGTCTCTTCTGACTAAAAATTCCGTACTGTTCTGACGTACTGTCTGACTGACTGTCTCTTCTGACTAAAAATTCCGTACTGACTCGCTGGCCCTTGGTGTTCCCTTTTTATACCCAATTCCTAGTAGGAAAGTCTTTTTAACATCCAATCAGAATCCGTAGGATATATTATCGCATTTGTTTATATATTTATTTGGAGATAGTAGAGCTCCGCGTCAGCCCTACTCTCTCCTACGTTTAAACCTAAAATTTGTAACTTAAATTTCTAGATTTATCTAATTATATATAGATCGAAGTGAAATTTCAATAAATTCTTTTTAATTATTTTGTTATGTGGAACTTATCCTCTGTGTTTTTAAATTGTTCTTTTATCTTAATTATTTCTTATAGTATATATTTTGTAGTATATAAATATGTAACATCGTCTTTAGTTAATTGAAAAAGTTGTTTATGTTCGAGTATTTATTCGTTAAAATTATTGAAAGTGAATAAAACAGCCAAAAACAGAGAGGAAAAGGAAAAAAAGTATCTCTTATCGAAAAAATGGTCCGAGAACCTGGTTTGGTTGTTACAAGTATCCTATCTAAT
>NW_022639570.1:102243-103804 GCF_010583005.1 Odontomachus brunneus
CGCGTATTTTATAGGTGAGTCAATGAGGATCACCCTTAGGGATGGACTTGTAGTCGGGAAATGAATAGGTATATTCTGCCTTACGTAGAATATAGGTTACTATAGATGAAGGATTGGGTTGAGGAGATTGATCTAATAGTTTTGCTAATTCTTCAAATAATGGAAACGGGTCTTGGTTTGAAAAAAGAACGACCTTGATCTGATATCTAAGTCTCTTAATTCGCTGTCGTCGCCCACCTTTCGAAGGCATATAGAATTAAATAAATTTCGTTGAAGAATAATTACAAGGAACGGGGGCCACACTATTGGTAGCGACAGTTCGTGTGATTGGGGCCACACTATTGGCAGCGACAATCGAGATAGTTGGGGCCACGCTATTGGCAGCGACAACTATAATTACTCCTCGTGAATAATTTTCATGCGAAATTTTATCTAGAGCGGAAAAGAGACTTAGTTTCAATTCAAAAGAAGTAACATATAACAATTTATTTCTAAGTGTTAAGGTGATTGAATTAATACTATAGGATATAAATTGAGATACTATAGGATAGAACAAGTGCGATTATAGGTCTGGAATTGAAAAGGGAAAACCGAGATGAACTAACCATTTAGTTCGGTGTCGTCTCCGACCGACTGACTATTCTGACGTACTATCTGACTGACTGTCTCTTCTGACTAAAAATTCCGTACTGTTCTGACGTACTGTCTGACTGACTGTCTCTTCTGACTAAAAATTCCGTACTGACTCGCTGGCCCTTGGTGTTCCCTTTTTATACCCAATTCCTAGTAGGAAAGTCTTTTTAACATCCAATCAGAATCCGTAGGATATATTATCGCATTTGTTTATATATTTATTTGGAGATAGTAGAGCTCCGCGTCAGCCCTACTCTCTCCTACGTTTAAACCTAAAATTTGTAACTTAAATTTCTAGATTTATCTAATTATATATAGATCGAAGTGAAATTTCAATAAATTCTTTTTAATTATTTTGTTATGTGGAACTTATCCTCTGTGTTTTTAAATTGTTCTTTTATCTTAATTATTTCTTATAGTATATATTTTGTAGTATATAAATATGTAACATCGTCTTTAGTTAATTGAAAAAGTTGTTTATGTTCGGGTATTTATTCGTTAAAATTATTGAAAGTGAATAAAACAGCCAAAAACAGAGAGGAAAAGGAAAGAAAAAGGGTATCTCTTATCGAAAAAGTGGTCCGAGAACCTGGTTTGGTTGTTACAAGTATCCTATCTAATCTGTACAAGTGAGAAAATAAACGAGATATTTTGACGGTCTATTGTGACTAAGAATCTAACATATGGAGACAAAGGTAGATTCCGCTGCGATGTAACACCACATTCCTTCATTAGGTCTTAGGTCCGCCATATTGACTTTTTGAAAAAGATTCCACGGTACATTAAAATAGAGATATTAAGCTAACATTTAAGTCCCGACAGAAATTGTTTCGTGCAAATAAATTCTGGGCAGAAGAGGGGGTCTTTCCGATAGAGAATGCCCTATATATATATATATATATATTTTTTTTTTTTTTTTTTTTTTTTT
>NW_022639570.1:103856-111063 GCF_010583005.1 Odontomachus brunneus
TATTTTTTTTTTTTTTTTTTTTTTTTTTTGGTAGTTTGTTTTGTCGATTGCCACAGAAAAAATCGCGATAGATGGAGTAGCTTTTTAGATGGAGTAGCTATTACTAATCTTTTAATATTGATTAAACTTTTGTAGCTCAGATTTCTGCATCATTAATAATTTGACATAATTTGACTTCTTTTTTAAATATTGGAAGTGTGCAATAATTTTAAGGGATTTTTTGGTAAAAATATGACTTTATTGTGAAAAAATGGTTACAAATTGATCATTCAAAATATTTTCCATCGCTAGCCACTACTTTTTCCCATCTTTCTGGTAATAAGTGGATTCCACATCGAAAGAACGACACATCTTTTGAGGCTATCCACGAATCGATCCATTTTTTCATTGATATCCTCATAAGAATGGAAGCGTCGCTCAGACAGGTCATGGATCATCGATCAAAATAGGTGATAATCGAAAGGAACAATATCTGGAGAATACGGCGGGTATGATAGGACATCCTAGTTAAGCGCTTTTAACGTTTCCTTGACCGGTTTCGCAACATGTGCTCGAGTATTGTCGTACTGGAAAATCACTTTGTCATGTATTTTCGCGTAATCTGGCCGTTTTTGCTTCAATGCTCGGCTCAATTGCATTAATTGTTGTTGGTAGCGTTCCCTAGTGATGGTTTCGTTGGGTTGGAGCAGCTCATAATATACTACACCCAGCTGATCCCACCAAATGCAGATCATGAGCTTGACGCCATGAATATTCGGTTTTGCCGTCGATGTTGATGGTTTGCTTGGCCTATACCATGATTTTTTGCGCTTCGGATTATCGCAGCGTATCCATTTTTCACCACCCGTCACAATACGATGCAAAAAACTTTTTTCTTCTGTGTCTTTGAAGCAACAATTCATTTTGCGTCTTTCGACGTCCCTCGGCTTCAAATCATACGGCACCAAATTTTCTTGCTTTTGAATCATTCCAAACGTCTGGCCTTCAAACATTTGGAAATCGTTGATCGATCAACATTTATTGATTCTGCAAGTTCTTCTTCTGTTTGATTCTCGAGTCTTGATCGAGTAAAGCTTTCACTTCCTCATCTTCAAATTTTTTCGGCTGGCCTGGAGGTTTCTTGTCTTCCGTGTCAAAATCACTTTTCTTATAGCATTGAAACCAGTAATCACATGTTGAAATCGATGGAGTATAATCACCATAAGTTTCCGACAGCATTCGTTGACTTTCAGCAACACTTTTCTTCAAATGGAAGCAAAAAAGCAAAACTTCCCGCAAATTGTGTTTTGTTGGCACAAAATTCAACATATTCAATGCTCAAAAAAACAATGTTGTTTACACTTCGGCAAAATGACACATACTGAAAACTAAAGCCACATGATTGTGCTTTGACATGAAGGTAGCAACAATATAACCCGATGCGATATAGTACTAGTTACGTCATCTCTTGAAAATCCTTTAAAATTAATGCACATTCTCAATATGACTTGATTGCAGTTAGTGTAATAAAATTTTCTCAACTCTGAGATTTTGTTAATCCCTTTTATCGAATTCGTTTTTCAATATACATAATAGTGATATATAAATTCCCGTATATACATAGTTTACGCGCGTATTAAAATAACTGGACGATAAACAGGACTTTGAAGTCCACGGAGTGCAAGTGATGTGTCGGTTAGCCATCCGCTAATGAAAAACAGCTTAAATGTTTAATGGGAACGCAACTCCGGATAGCTTAAGAATAAATTTCTCCGCCTCTAACAATGCGGAATATATGAAAATAATAGTCTCGGTAAAAGCGTCGGATAATAACAGAGTTTCATTTTGAATAACGAGTAGCTGCCCGGTATCCAAGTTTCATTTATCAGAATTCTGGCAAGCGAGACACTCGCGTTTGTAGCAATTCTTTCTGATACACCGTTGCACCGAAGCTGCATCGCCGCGGTGTTAAATAAACAGGACGGAATAATCCAGCGTGAAACAAGACTCATGCGTCGTATTAGATAAGAAATGAAAATTTTGACAAATAAAAAAAACTTGTTTCTCGAAATGAGCCAGTGACAAATATACATGTTTGCACATGTATCGATTTTTCAAACGGACTTATGTCATTGTATCTATCTACGACTCAATTTCACCATAAAATGCTCTTCAAAAACTCGGCATTATCACGTTCGGTAACCACCATCTTTCTTCCGATTTCTCTCTATTCCTTCCCGTTATCGAGCCAATAGAAAAAAGAGGGTTCATCCTGAGAATCTCTCCAGTTTCATCCGGATATTCTTTTTCACGTTGTCAAGGAACGCCGAATGGCGCGTCGAAATTGCCTCTTTTGGCGGACTGGAAGACTTACGAAAACAATGAGCTGACGGGGCTTAATGCAGCTAACTTGAGACGCCTCGAAGCGTCCCGAAGAGCGATTTCGATCGTAAAAGCACTCGGCGTACATACACACGTATTTGCAAACCGGTAGCATACAGACTCGTTCATTCAAGGTGGAAAAAGAGCAGAGTAGAGAAAAAGAAAGAGAGAAAGATGAAGTGAGGGTGGCAAGGAGAAGGCAAGGAACGGCGAGAAGGGCGTATGCAACGAGGAAATCTTCCTCGTACCCAACGGATGAACTTCCGGCGGAAAATGTCTCTTGACTAGAAAACAGGCAAGAGCAGCTTCAAACATAGCCTTGTAATTGGTTCACTTAAAAGCGGATCGATACACAATTACAGAGTAATTGGAGTACCAATTAAAACGACGACAATCCGTTGCACTGTTTTTCCGTGCCCTCGCGGCGTCACATTTAGGTGCGTGCAATCACCTGAGCATTATGCGGCATCGTCGAGTACGTGTATAAAACATCTCACGTAGAGTCGCATAACGATTGAATTGCGGCGGAACCGAACTTAAATCCGCCAACATTCTAGACGTATAAGTGTATGAGTATATAACTTTAACGTAACGTTTCTCAAAATTATTCTCATATAATTCGGACAAAAGTTTATCTCACTTATCTCTCTCGGACGCTCATCGCGAGAAATTCAGGAATTCTCGTCCTTATGAAGCTAGAAGACTCAACGATTCCACGCCATGATTAACTTTCTAACCGTGTTTCTTTCAACCCAAGAGAAATATAAAAAATAGTGTTATTTATGTTATCTATGTTTGAAATTAAAAAGTTCCAAATACATAATATTATTTTGCTCAAAATAGCTTTTGATATATTATAATGTTATGCGTGAGTTTATTTACAGAAATTTAAAAATAAAAAGTTTATAATATAAATTTAAATTTGTTTAAAAATTAATAAAACACAAAAGAACAATTTAAAACATGAAGTATAATTTATATTTTTTTTAAACATGAATATTTACATTAAATTGAAAATATAATTGAAATGGTAAATTTATCAGAATTAAATATAAATAATTAAAATATTTGAAATATTAAGAAATATTAAGAAACATTAAAAAACAGTAAATAACATTAAGAAACAGTAAGTAACATTAAGAAACAGTAAGTAACCAAACATTAAGTATCCAAACAGTAAGTATCCAAACAGTAAGTATCTAAACAGTAAGTATCCAAACAGTAAGCAGCCCTATGCTGCTAATATATTAACCTTTAAATTATTCATTATATAGTCTTGTGCTATAAAAAAGCAACCTTATGTTGCTTTTTAGATTCCAATTCTTTATTGGCGTTTGCGAGACGCCACCTGAACCTTTATCGTCAGGCAACTTATTAGAAAGGATATGAAAAGTCGTATAAGACAATTCATACGGTTACCAAGATTAAATCGTCAGTAACAACATCCGAGATAATCATCGGACAACTTATCGTGATCGCAAATCACTGCCTAAGCTTATCTTAGGTGCATTAAGAATACTTACAAATTTGGAGTATATCTTGAATCTTAAATTTGAGAATTATATCTTTTAGTTCAATATTATATTTCTTAACATCAAAGGGAGAATAAACAGAATAACGAAGACAAAAGCAAAAGAAGGAATTCAATTTTTTTATCAGGCCCACTTGCTCCCCGCACTGCAGTTTGATCGAAATGAAAACTGCGCTGCTAATTGTATCCTGAAAATTATATTAACGAACGAAAGATGGCGTTTGTGATTTAACGAGTACAAGATATTTAATTCAAATGGTCTTACTTAAATTTTATTAAGTACTGTCTTCAACATTCCGCCCGCCTTTGAAAACGGAATTATCAAATATTTTTTTGTCGGAATATATCTATAGGTAATATGTCTATAGGTAATAAGCAGATTTTTGTGACAGGTCGTTTTAAAGTTGTAGTAACCGTCCGAAGTGTGACGACTCTAGTTAATCCGTCATCTCCTGGATGTAATTGGATGATTCTTGCTAATGGCCATTTTGTAGGAGAGTATCGTTCGTCAACTATAAGAACTAAAAATCCTTCTTTAATTTCTGTAGTAGGATGATGCCATTTCGAAATAGTTTGGTATCGATGAATACATTCAGATGTCCATTGTTTCCAAAATTGTTTGACTTTTTGACAAATTAATTGCCATCGTGTAAGTCGAGCCTTGACAATTCAATTAAATTTGGCTCTGGAATTACAGTTAGAGCGTCACAAATGTCCTGGAGTTAATGCTGTACAATCTTCAATATTTTCCGACATCGCACTGAAGGGTCTCGAATTTAATATAGCTTCTATTTGAGTAAGAAGTGTAGACAATTCTTCGTAGGTTAATAATATATTGCCAATGATACGACGTAGATGAAACTTTGTTGATTTAACCGCCGCTTCCCATTTTCCCCCAATATGTGGAGCTGGCGGGGGGTTTAATCGCTATTCTGTGCCATGATTCGCTAGTAGAGTAGCAAGCTCTTTTATTTCGTTTGAGGTTGAGTTAAATTGTCGTCTTAATTCTTGATCAGCGCCAACAGAATTAGTACCGCAGTCACTACATATAGTTGCACAAATTCCGCGTCTTGCAGTAAATCTTGTATATGCTGCGATAAAAGCTTCTATAGAATAATCAGTAACAATTTCTAAATGAACAGTAGAAGTAGAAAAGCATACAAAAACGGCAATATATCCTTTATAAATTTTTGCTACACGTCCTCGCCATGTTTTAATTGATATGGGTCCTGCATAATTAACTCCACTGTTGAGAAAAGGGTAATGATGGGATAACTCTTGTCATGGGAAGTTGACCCATCAATTGTTTTGCTCTATTTTGACGGTAACGAGCACATCAAATACATCGCAAAATAAAAGATCGTACTGGAGCTCGTCCACCTATAATCCAATATTTTTGACGAATGTAAGCTAATGTTAATTGAGTTCCGCCATGTAAAGTTTGTATGTGAGCATCCGCTATTATCAATTTTGTTAGTGTTGAATTACTTGGTAAAATGTATGGATGTTTAATGTCATTATTTAAATTAGCATGTTGCAATCGTCCACCTACTCGAAGAAGTCCATTTTTGTCTAAAAACGGAGTGAATCAATGAATTTGATTTTGGTAATAGTTCTCCTTTTGATAAGATTTCCGCTTCACATTTAAAATAAAATTGTTGAACTTGACGTATCCAAAATTGACGTGATTGTTCAAGTTCGGTTATAGTAAGGTAATTGATAAACATTGTTGGTTTTGATCGTCGAAAACGTATAATAGCACTTTGACAAATTGCTGTAATTCGTATCAGTCTTTGAAGAGAAGAGTATCTTTCTAGTAAATCTCATAAAAGTATTTTATTGTTTATAGAAGATATTAACACATGTTTGAATCGTTTTTCTTGTATTATTTCGATAGAATGAATATCATTGAATTGAGGCCATTTGACAGGTGATTTTTTCAACCATGGTGGCCCGGACCACCATAATGAATTATTTTTAATTTGAGAAGCGTTTACTTTTCTTGATGCACAATCAGCTGGATTTTCTTTTCTGGGAACGAATGTAGCAGAAGGAACTGAATCTTTAATAATTGAAACTTGATTTCAAACGTAATCCTTCCATTTAGCTGGATGAGACAAAATCCAAGTAAGAGTTACAAATGAATCTGTCCATAGGAAAACTTGATTCTTGTGTTGATCTAATGCGTTTTTCATATTTGATATAAGACGTGATAGAATTAGTGCATCTAACTCTAGACGAAGTATGGTAAGTTTTTTCAGAGAAGCTACTTTAGTTTTAGCACAAACAATGTTCACTTGAACTCCGTGAGATTCCGTTTCAATTCTGATATACAGGGTGACCCATTTTAATCTATAATTCCGAATATCTCCTAAACTACTCGTTCTACGGGAAAATAGTTGCGACAAAAAATGTTCAGGACAGAAGGGTTCACAAACCTGTGCTAATGACCTTGACCTTGAGATGACCTTTCAAGGTTATTGGTCAAGGTTATAAAGGTCAAGGTCTTTTTTTTCAATGGGAACCCCTATTTTTGACCCCGGATTTGGAAAAAACAGGAAATTTTACGTTCAAAATAATATTTTGAAAATTTTTTATATGACCTTCAAAGGTCAAATAAAAGTCAAATGTCTAAAAATGGCTGTAGAGCTGTTTTTCTGAGTGATTATGGTTTTTTAGGATTGACAAGCGTTGGAGAAACTTTAAAAAGTAAGTGTGATACGCTATGACCTTCTTGACCTTTAAGTTAACTATGAAGATCATTTGAAGGTCGAAGTGATTATTTGAAATAGGAATCCCTATTTTTGACGTTAGATTTGAAAAAGCAGGAAATTAACGTGAGTAAAGACACGTCTTCGCGATTTTCATCGCTCGTATAAAATCCACCACACAAGGTGAAAATCGCTTTCTTGCACGCTCATTGGAGTGAGATATTCTTCTTACTTTTGGCGTTACCCAGAAACAACGACGTGGACGTAGTAAGTACTGTTTCCTTTGGGGTGCTTGATTCCCGTGAGTCCTCTTGCCTCTCACGTTTGGGGTGCTTGATTCCCGTGAGTCCCCTTGCCTCTCACTATTACCTTGGTTATGCTACTAATCAACCACAAAGTAACTGTTCGAAGTTGCCTCCGTTGGCTTGAAGACATAAATTTAAGCGTCTTTCGAAACTGTCTACAGTTCGTAGCAAGGTTTCCACCTTGTGTGGTGGATTTCACACGAGCGATGAAAATCGCGAAGACGTGTCTTTACTCACGTTAATTTCCTGCTTTTTCAAATCTAACGTCAAAAATAGGGATTCCTATTTCAAATAATCAC
>NW_022639570.1:111073-115937 GCF_010583005.1 Odontomachus brunneus
AAAATCGCGAAGACGTGTCTTTACTCACGTTAATTTCCTGCTTTTTCAAATCCAACGTCAAAAATAGGGATTCTTATTTCAAATAATCACTTCGACCTTCAAATGACCTTCATAGTTAACTTAAAGGTCAAGAAGGTCATAGCGTATCATACTTATTTTTTAAAGTTCCTCCAACGCTTGTCAATGCTAAAAAAACCATAATCATTCAGAAAAACAGTTCTACAGCCATTTTTAGACATTTGACTTTTATTTGACCTTTGAAGGTCATATAAAAAATTTTTAAAATATTATTTTGAACGTAAAATTTCCTGTTCTTTCCAAATCCGGGGTCAAAAATAGGGGTTCCCATTGAAAAAAAAGACCTTGACCTTCAAATAGCCTTGAAAGGTCATCTCAAGGTCAAGGTCATTAGCACAGGTTTGTGAACCCTTCTGTCCTGAACATTTTTTGTCGCAACTATTTTCCTGTAGAACGAGTAGTTTTGGAGATATTTGGAATTATAGATTAAAATGGGTCACCCTGTATATTAATTGAAATGGGCGTATTTGATTTGTTGAAACAAACCAAAAAATACGCTATAAGTTGCGATCATTTGGATGGATTAATATTTGTCGATACATTTTTATAATATCAGATGAGAACACATATCGATGTGATCTAAACCAAAGTAAAACATCAAAAATATTTGTTTGTAATTTTGGTCCCGAATGTAAAATATCATTTAGTGACACGCCATTGGTTGATTGGCTTGATCCGTTAAATACAACTCGAAGTTTTGTAGTTTGGCTATTTTCGCATAATACTCCATGATGAGGCAAATAAAAAACTGAAGAAGCGATTATTTCTGTTTTAGTTATTGGAGTCATATGATCGAGTAATTCATATTCTTGTAAAAATTCTGTATATAATTTGCCATAGATGGGATTAGTTTCAATTTTTCGACGAAGTCGTGCCAAACTTCGGAGCGCTATAGATGATAAATCTCCTAATAGATTTATAGAGGATTTTAAAGGAAGTCGTACAATATATCTACAAAAATTGTCTCGCGAAAATGTAGACGTAAAATGATTTTCACAAAACGTGTCATCGGGATTTTGAGATTCCGAAGTAGATTTTTGTATTTCTTCTTGATGCCAAAAGCGAGTCAAAAGATCCTGAAGATTGTTATCGATAGCACAATGATAACTTGTAATTTCGTATTCGTTTATATTATTTGCGATAGGTCCAGAAACAGTCCATCCAAATAATGTCAATTATGCTACTGGTGTTGATGAATCACCTTGTATTAAATCCGGTTTTATAGTTTGACCATATGAGTCTGCACCAATAATAATATTAATCGGTCCAGGTTCACCGAAATTAGGATCTGCGAGCTGAATATTGCGTAAATGACTACATGAATCGTAGTTTACTTTAAAGGAAGGTATTTCAAACGTTAATCGTGAAAGAATGAAAGTTTTTAACGCGCATGAATTAAATGTGTTATAAATGGAATAAAGATCAATGTTAACACAACCTTTAGTACGTCCTGAATATGTTCCACCTATTCCGAGTAGAATTGATGCTGATTTTCGATGTAGCCCTAGTAACTGAACTAATTCTTCTGTTACAAATGAAAGTTCAGAACCTGAATCAATTAGTGCTCTAACTATCTTAAAATTATTATCCTTAGTCTGAATTTTTACTTGACAAGTCGCTAATAAAATAAAGGGTCGTGAATCTATCTTTTTGGATATGACATGCGGACATTGGTCCTAGTTATATATTTTCAAAATTTGAAGGAAGAACAGAAGCAGAATTCGCATTTTTATTATTTACATCAGTATTATTTGCAGGCTTATTATGAAACTTACGATCTTCGTGAATTGTAGTGTGATGCCTTTTTCCACATTTTTTACAACAACGAGGACTCGGACAATAACTTGCGGCATGATTTCCGAAGCAATTAAAACATAAATTTAATTTAATAATAATGCGTCTACGTTTTTCAATTATCTTTGACAAGTATATAGGACACGTAAATAAATGATGATTTAATTTACAAAGAATACATTCAATTTCGCCTTTAACTGTTGAAGTTGTTGCGATCAAACTTCATGCTTTATTATCAAGTTTTCCGGTTGGCCAAAATGATCTCCTTTTATCTTTGGAAAATATAGTTGATGTTGATGCTAAGCTTTCCCAGGCTCTCGTATGACCGATTAAGAAATCTTCAAATTGCTTAAATGTAGGATATGTGATAGATGATCCAAGCTTAATTTCCCAAGCTTTACATGTGTCATCATCTAATAATCGAGCTAAATGGTGTACTAAGAGAGGATCCCAAGTTTCAGTAGAACAACCAAGAGATTGAAGAGCTCCAAGCGATTCAGTAACGGTAGTAAGCATTGCATTTAATTCTTGTGCTGATTTTGATTTAATAGATTTTAGTTTAAATAATTTGTCTAATTGTGAGGTAATAAGCACCTGCTTATTTTCGTACCGTGATACTAATGTCTCCCAAGCGAAAGAAATTGTATCATCTGTTATAGTGAAATTAATAACGAGTCGTGCTGCATTTCCGGTAAGAAATGTTTTTAAATAATGCATTTTCTCAACGTTGGAAAGATCTTTGTTTTCGCCAACTAATGATGTATATAAATCACGAAATAATCGCCAAACATAATAGTCTCCGGAGAATTTAGGCAAGTCGATTTTTGGTAAATTTTGTCAGCGGTTCGTTAAACGAATGTTTGATGTCATTGTATCTGATGCTCGTGAAGACGAATTGGAAACATTTATAACTTCTTGTTTACCAAGTAGAAAAGCTTTAGCTTGAACATAGAATTCTTGACATCTTTCATATGTACGATGTTTCATATAAGACTCCTCTTCTAATTGTTCAAAGTCATCTTGACAGATTTTTTCATGTTCTATTTGAAACTTGACCCAATTTGCTTCTAATACTTTTAGTTTAGTACTTACTAAATGACGAGAAAGAACATCTATATTTTCTTCTGATGCGTTTTTGGCTGTATTTTGAATCATAAGAAATCTCCTCATTTGCAATGAAATTTGGGATCTTATTTGGGCCATGACGAATGTTAATGTAAATTTTCTTTTGTATTTAGTACTATTACCATTGATACTATTCACGTAGAAAGTTGACAGTGAGATTCATTTAGACAGTTAACTTCAAGCTGTGAAAAATATATATTCGTAATTATTTGACTCAACATTGTATAAGTATTTATGTTAATTATAGACTATAGGGGAGTCAGCTCCAATGACCTTGACCTTCACATATATTGTCAAGATCACTACCCTGAGTAATATTCAAAAGGTTTTAGCCGTCGCTCATTGTTTATTGAAAAGTTATTAACAAAAGAAATTTCATTAATATCCGTTCTACCTACATTAAGTATAGTGTGTAAACGGTAAGCGTGATTCCTTCTAAACGAATTCTCATACTGATGTGAGTGTTGTAACTCATATAAATAGGAATATTTGTATGTAAACATTGGTCTTCAAAATCCCTCAGTCATCGTTGAGAAGCGATAGCGTTTCGTATCTTGTACTTTCATGAAATATGTTGTATCACGAATTTCTGCACTTAACACATAATTATGTGGAACTAATTGATTATTTAACTGAAAAAAAAGTAATTCGAAAACAACTAAAGTGTCCACAGTGTAATGCAACTGTGCAGCTCAATGTAGAAAATTCTAAACCTCTTATTTTTCATTGTACGCAAATGTATTTTAAGCATATACGTGGCAGGAAACGAAAACGACAAACCTGTAATTTCAAAGTTAGTGCCTTAAGAGGAACATGGTTTGCACGTGCTAACATCAATCTGGTAAAAATATGTCGTTTAATTTGTTACTTTCTGTTATTGAATTCGCCACGTCAGTTATTTATACAAGCGGAACTATCCATTTGCGCTAATACAGCTGTTGATGGATAAACTTTTGTCGTGAGGTAAGTTTCACAATCATTAATAAACATTAACAATATATGGACGCTATACACTCATACACACATACTCACATACATACATAGCTTGCAGCACAATGGGTATCAGATGGAAGACAAATTGAAAGACAAATCGGCGGCCCAAACATAATCGTGGAAATTGATGAAGCTAAGTTTGGTAAACGTAAATATCACCGATGGCGTCTCGTAACTGGACAGTGGTTGTTTGGAAGAGTCGAGAGAAACACAGGTCGCTTTTTTATTGTACATGTAGATAATCGATCGATCATCCTAATTCCTATCATTCGTCGTCGTATTCTACCAGGCACCATTATTCATACCGATTGCTCGAATGTGTATGATGCATTAAGTAATTACAATTACGTACATAAAAAGGTCAATCATAGTGAAAATTTCGTGGATCCAAATACAGGAGTATATACGCAAAATATAGAACGCCTCTGGCGTGATGTACAAGGAGGGATACCACGATATGGCAATAGGAAAGACAATTATATGTACTATATAGCTGAATTCATGTTTAAAAAAAAATATGAGTATCATGAGCGTATTGATAAATTATTTGAAATAATGGCTATCCT
Organism: Odontomachus brunneus; assembly: GCF_010583005.1. NCBI lineage: Eukaryota > Metazoa > Arthropoda > Insecta > Hymenoptera > Formicidae > Odontomachus > Odontomachus brunneus. The sequence continues at coordinate 115,630 of NW_022639570.1, forward strand.
TGTTCTATCCTCTAGAGGATCATTATGACATAGAATCACACGAATAAATAAAAGTATTTTGCTTAAGTTCATTTTGGAAGTATTTTTTTTTATCGAACATTAATATTTTTCTCGTGTTACAAATGTTAAAAATATTCCTAATTTAAATATTTTTTAGTAAGTACTACAGTATCGAACGACTAGCGGGGGGCTGCGCCCCCCGCACCCCCCTCAAAACTAATCTAACCTAACCGTCAGTCATTGTTTATTAAAGTGTTCAACTTTTGTGTTAATGTGACGATAGGTTGGGTTAGATTAGTTTTGAGGGG
>NW_022639570.1:115947-119429 GCF_010583005.1 Odontomachus brunneus
TATTATTCGATATTGCTCGTTAACAGTACACAGTATCGTTTTTGTATATAGTATACAGTGTCCAAAAATTATACTCATTTTATGCAACTTCTTTTGTTAATAACTTTTTAACGAACAACGAGCGAGTGCTAAAACCTTCTGATAGTTACTTAGGAAGGTGACCTCTACAATATATGTCAAGGTCAAGGTCATTGGAGCTGACTCCCCTATAGTCTATAATTACCTTAAGAAATATTAAGAAACATTAAATAACAGTAAATAACATTAAGAAACAGTAAGTAACATTAAGAAACTGTAAGTAACATTAAGAAACAGTAAGTAACCAAACATTAAGTATCCAAACAGTAAATATCCAAACAGTAAGTATCTAAACAATAAGCAGCGCTATGCTGCTAATATATTAACCTTTAAATTATTCATTATATAGGCTTGTGCTATAAAAAAGCAACCTTATGTTGCTTTTTAGATTCCAATTCTTTATTGGCGTTTGCGAGATGCCGCCTGAGCCTTTATCGTCAGGCAACTTATTAGAAAAGATATAAAAAGTCGTATAAGACAATTCATACCAAGATTGAATTGTTAGTAACAACATCCAAGATAATCATTGGACAACTTATCATGATCGTAAATCACTGCCTAAGCTTATCTTAGGTATTAAGAATACTTACAAATTTGGAATATATCTTGAATCTTAAATTTGAGAATTATATCTGTTGGTTCAATATTATACCCGACCTTCTTAACGTCAAAGGGAGAATAAACAGAATAACGAAGACAAAAGCGAAAGAAGGAATTCAATTTTTTTATCAGGCCCACTTGCTCCCCGCACTGCAGTTTGATCGAAATGAAAACTGCGCTACTAATTGTGCCCTCCCTTATAGAAAAGTATCACTGGCTGTGATAAATTGACCAGTAATAAATAGTAATTTTATTACTCGTACGAGTAATAAAATTATTGAACGACAGCAATTATCACTAGCCAAATTATCACTTATCAGTATTAAATTTCTATAAGGGTTGAAAATTATATTAACGAACGAAAGATGGCGTTTGTGATTTAACGAGTACAAGATATTTCATTCAAATGGTCTTACTTAAATTTTATTAAGTATTGTCTTCAACAAAATTTATAATATAAAAATGAACCAAATAAAATAGTAAATCGATAAAATTTTTCTCAAAACCACACCAAAATAATCCCTTTGGTAAGAAAAATTTTTACTAAATCTTTGGATCCCTTCCTTAACTCTCTACTACCCATTGTGATTCTAAAGTCACAATCCAGTTTTATCATTAATTATTTCTAATATAAATGTTGTTCTTGTCTTGACCGATGTGACGTGAAAGTCACAATATAGCTGCCTTTTTAAAATAGTTAGCAGCAATAGTAAGTGCCCAATGTGACTTTTGTTTCGATATTTTTTTAATTAATCTGTTTATTTATTTATTATTTCGATCAGTTGTTTTTAATAAAATTATAATATTCAACTTTGCACGCGTGTATTGTATAATCACAAAGAAATATGAAGAATAAGAACGAAAATGTTAATAATAACGGACAAAAACGCTAAAAGCTAAACAATAAAATTTATAAGAGAGCGCTATTATCTCAGGTAAAAATTATTTTTAACCGCGTTGCGCTGCGTGCCGGATTACGTTCGCCGGTTCGGTTCGGGTTCGTAGGAGGCTGAATAATTGGTGAAAGCAGTGGTGTATATTTACTCATCTGTCGTCTATTTAAAATCGTTAGCTATTTACAGATGATATGTACTCACACCGACATTAATGCCGTCCGTATATCGTGTGACTCGCACACGATGACGCGTCACTCACACACTGCTGCTTGTGGATGAGCCACGAGCAGCACGGAGTGGCGGAGAAGGCTAGCGTATGCGATCGTCGGACGCTTAGAGAGGGAATAGTGGTGGGAGTCGCAGCGATCTTCCATCCTTTATCGCAGACGTAAGAGCGAGAGAGATATCATTATGAGACGCGTGACCAGAAATGCCGTCTTAAAATACATGTGACGCACACTAAGAAAACGCTCGACTCATTGTCTCGTCCATCGACATATAGTACTGGACGGAACATTGTGCCGAAATCGCATTGACGTACAGACATAGAAAAAGAAATTTGACGATGTGTAGGAGCGGTTTATGGAGTTTAAGGGGGCCACGAGGCACTTACAATTATATTATTTTAATTTTTTTATAACAGTAAGAATATAGGATGTAAGGAAAAAGTGAAATATAAAAAGATTTATAGAGTAAATAAGAAATTTGTAATATATATGTATTACACATACAACATGTAATCATATGTAGTAACTCATATGTAGTAATGTATATTCCCAACTTTTAAGGATACGATACTGTTCCCTTTCTCCTTGGACAAAATTCAACCAATGAACAGAGAGTAGAAAGAGAGATCCGTGCCCACACATCTAGCTTTTTCTTTCTATGTCTCTCAACACGAAAAATCAAAGAAGTCTTGCCGAATGTTCCGTCCAGTACTATATGCTGATGGTCTCGTTTATACATGAGCAATACGCGGTGTCCCGACGACTCTTTCGATCGCTCAAACATCCATACACTTTTTCTTGTTAGCAAGGAAATTACTGTAATGTAAAAGGAGATCTTGAGGAAAAGTTTTCAGGAGGCTTCGACAAGTGCTTCTTAATAACTGCTCTTGAAAAAAAAATTAATATTAGATTTATTTCAATATATACTGCATCAATATAGAATATTTCAACAATACAGTGCTTGTATAGATTATCGAAGTAGAGTATTTTTAATTTACATAAATAAATTACATAAATAAATTTTTTAGTGTTATATAAACATGCAAGATATAATTATTTCATATTTTATGCGTTCGAGTATCGTTCCATCGTTATAAAATTTGGTGGCCCTGAAAAGAACTGATTTTTGCGCCTGTTTCAAATACCCAGGTAGCAAGGTGACGTCTAAAGACGTCATTAAAACGTCATAGACGTCTTAATAACGTCTTAATGACGTCTTTAGACGTCACTTTGCTACCTGGGTAATTATTGTTCCTTATTACTGTGGATACAGAAATGCGGCCCGTTTCTGCTATCATCATCCGTTTTTTTTTGTTCGTTGTTTGCGGGTGGAAAGCATCTTTATGTATTGCATCGCATTGGTCGTTGAATATACAGGGTGTCTCACACTCTCCTCCGAGCATTTAGTGGGAACGTAGAATGGACGTATATCGCTATGCTCCTATATCTCGCCTCGACGCGGTGCGGCAAGACGTAGGAACGCAGCGGTACAAGAATAAGCAATGGTGCGTTGCTTTCCAATCGCCACGCGCAACATCCGCGCGCTATATTATTGGGCTGCGCTGTGACCCAAGTGGTCCTCTACCATTCAGCACACGCTTTTCCTTAATCTTTCATAATTAATTACTCGACTATTATTACAAATTTCGCAAAACGGTATAGAACTTATGTTCACATCAAC
>NW_022639570.1:119439-119595 GCF_010583005.1 Odontomachus brunneus
TGGGACAGTCGATTTTCACAAGCTTGTCTTGCGGCGAATTTTTCACCAGCAAAATCATTCGCCATAGAAAGGAACAGGTGGTAATCACTTGGTGCCACGTCCGGACTATAAGGTGGATGCATAAGAACCTCCCAACCAAGCTCCCGGAGCTTCTGG
>NW_022639570.1:119605-119955 GCF_010583005.1 Odontomachus brunneus
GGGAACGTAGAATGGACGTATATCGCTATGCTCCTATATCTCGCCTCGACGCGGTGCGGCAAGACGTAGGAACGCAGCGGTACAAGAATAAGCAATGGTGCGTTGCTTTCCAATCGCCACGCGCAACATCCGCGCGCTATATTATTGGGCTGCGCTGTGACCCAAGTGGTCCTCTACCATTCAGCACACGCTTTTCCTTAATCTTTCATAATTAATTACTCGACTATTATTACAAATTTCGCAAAACGGTATAGAACTTATGTTCACATCAACTCATTCTATGTTCCTCACAAAATTCCCGGAGGAGAGTGTGAGACACCCTGTATATACATGCTACATTGAATATATAC
>NW_022639570.1:119965-120367 GCF_010583005.1 Odontomachus brunneus
AGGCGATTGATTCCTTCAGACGGTCCAACTGTTGACAGTACAGGTCCAAATTAAGAGTTTGGCAGTAGGGGAGCAGGTCATAGTGGATGATTCCCTGCCAATCCCACCAAACACACAGCAAAGCCTTCCTGACCGTCAATCCTGGCTTGGCCACCGTTTGCGCCGGCTCACCGCGTTTCGACCACGACCGTTTTCGCTTGACGTTGTCGTAAGTGACCCACTTTTCATCACTAGTCACTATCCGCTGCAGAAATGGGTCGATTTTGTTGCGATTCAGCAGCGATTCGCAGATGGAAATTCGGTCCATGAGGTTTTTTTTGCGTTAACTCGTATGGCCTCCATATATCGAGCTTCTTTTTGTATCCAGCCTTATTCAAGTAGTTCCAAACGGTTTTCGTGCAA
>NW_022639570.1:120377-120717 GCF_010583005.1 Odontomachus brunneus
TAAAAATGCCCGGAGGAGAGTGTGAGACACCCTGTATATACATGCTACATTGAATATATACAGGCTGTCCCGCATAAAGCATCCAAGAAGAAAAATATAGGTAGAACAGATAAAAGTAAACAAATATTGTATAACTAAACAGTAACAACTGAAGAGGTAAATATGGAGTACAGCATGGATGTCTTAGTGCTATTAAATACTAACATTATATAATATTAATATGACAGTGGGAGGGTAATTATGTCCAGCATGTCAAACGCACGTATCGAAATTTTTCTTCGATTAACGTACGCGGCGAATCTACCTTTCATACTTAGACCAATCCTTGAGTCCCAATTTT
>NW_022639570.1:120744-120917 GCF_010583005.1 Odontomachus brunneus
TCAAAATTACCGGAACGGAATCGACGAAACCAAAATTGCGCGTGATTGGCTGTTACAGTATCCATAAACACCATAGGACCATAAACACTATTCACATTTTCAGCCGCCTGGCTTGCGTTTTCGCCTTTATCGAAGAAAAATTGTAAAATATGGCGTATTTTCTCTTTGCTGGT
>NW_022639570.1:121014-121283 GCF_010583005.1 Odontomachus brunneus
AGAAGTTTTTTTAGTACGAAATCTTATCTTTCTAACGCCATCTAGCGTAAACCGATCGCACTTATACAACGCGAGATACACGTTACTAAAGCCATTTATTGGAAAAATAATGGATTTCTTCTTACTACACCTTATATAAAATGTAGTAAAAAGAAATCCATTATTCTTCCAAAGATGGCTTTAGTAATGTGTATCTCGCGTTGTATAAGTGCGATCAGTTTACGCTAAATGGCGTTAGAAAGATAAGATTTCGTATTAAAAAAACTTCT
>NW_022639570.1:121293-121611 GCF_010583005.1 Odontomachus brunneus
TCAATTTCCATCTTTGAATCGCTGTTGAATCGCAACAAAATCGACCCATTTCTGCAGCGGATGGTGACTAGTGATGAAAAGTGGGTCACTTACGACAACGTCAAGCGAAAACGGTCGTGGTCGAAACGCGGTGAGCCGGCGCAAACGGTGGCCAAGCCAGGATTGACGGTCAGGAAGGCTTTGCTGTGTGTTTGGTGGGATTGGCAGGGAAGCATCCACTATGAGCTACGGCCAAACTCATAATTCGGACCTGTACTGTCAACAATTGGACCATCTGAAGGAATCAATCGTCCTGAAGCGGCCAGCTTTGGCCAATAG
>NW_022639570.1:121696-121843 GCF_010583005.1 Odontomachus brunneus
ATAGTTAGAATGATCCGATTTAGGTCAAATGTGCACCGTTTTGTTCGATAATTTGTTGCCATTTTGAAAGTAATTCCATTATGCCTCTCTCATAGAAACCCTTGCCCCTATTGGCAAAAAAATGGGACAGTCGATTTTCACAAGCTT
>NW_022639570.1:121896-123599 GCF_010583005.1 Odontomachus brunneus
GAATTTCCATCTGCGAATCGCTGCTGAATCGCAACAAAATCGACCCATTTCTGCAGCGGATGGTGATTGGTGATGAAAAGTGGGTCACTTACGACAACGTCAAGCGAAAACGGTCGTGGTCGAAACGCGGTGAGCCGGCGCAAACGGTGGCCAAGCCAGGATTGACGGTCAGGAAGGCTTTGCTGTGTGTTTGGTGGGATTGGCAGGGAAGCATCCACTATGAGCTACGGCCAAACTCATAATTCGGACCTGTACTGTCAACAATTGGACCATCTGAAGGAATCAATCGTCCTGAAGCGGCCAGCTTTGGCCAATAGGAGAGGAATTATGTTCCATCAGGACAACGCCAGGTCACACACATCGATAGTGACTCGCCAGAAGCTCCGGGAGCTTGGTTGGGAGGTTCTTATGCATCCACCTTATAGTCCGGACCTGGCACCAAGTGATCACCACCTGTTCCTGTCTATGGCGAATGATTTTGCTGGTAAAAAATTCGCCTCAAGACAAGCTTGTGAAAATCGACTGTCCCGTTTTTTTGCCAATAGGGGCAAGGGTTTCTATGAGAGAGGCATAATGGAATTACCTTCAAAATGGCAACAAGTTATCGAACAAAACGGTGCATATTTGACCCAAATCGGATCATTCTAACTATGTTAAATAAAGCCTTCAATTTCATGCAAAAATAATGGATTTCTTTTTACTACACTTTATATATTTAAAATTCCGAAAAATTAATTAAACCAATGACTCAAATAGATTCATTATATATGTTGCGAAAAAAACTGCCTCCGCCAGGACTCGAACCTGGAACCTCCCCATTTTCCGGGCGGGACGCCTTTCCATTCGGCCACCGAGGCTTCGACAGTAATCTCGCAACACAATGTTTATAAATTCTCTTATTTGCCTCTTCAGTTGTTACTGTTTAGTTATTCTAAAAAGGAGCTTTCTATAATTTCTGTTTATCTTAAATATTGTATAGGTCATTTTTCAAACCACGTAAAATTTCGAGTTATTAAATAAAATAGATGGACAAATCAGTGCGCGCGACGCTGCAGGAACACACGGTTCGTCGCGGCCGGCGAAGAAAATGGACGAGCCTTTCTTATAGCCAGAGAAGTGGACCTATTAGGTGGCATACTGAAATGTATAGCTCTATGTGTGTGTCCGTGTATGTGTGCGTTCGGAACGTCGGACGACGAATAACAGAAAAAAACAGATATATGACATTCCATCTCTTTCTCTCGCGCACGCATTATTCTTTTCACAGTGACCGTCACGGCAGTGGCTGGATGGAAGACGCGGCCGCTACGCATACAAAGAAGAGCCAAGTATATGAACCTTTTGCACTTGAACTGTCAGCATACATGTATAAGCGCACATGCATAGCTGCTTCTTGTGTACGTGCACTATTAAATCCATAATGTTAAATTAATTTGAGACATTTTTAATTATTTCTATAAGTTGCCACTGCTCCTACTAAATATGTCATTAATTTAACTAAGATGAGTAAGAAAATGATGAGTTAAATAATTTAATTAAGACACATATTTTGTGTTAAAATAGTATATTTCGACACACATGATAATAAAAAATAACTAAGTATTATTTAACTAAAGAAATTGGTTTAAATTTGACTTTAATATTTAACAATGTACGAGCCATCTCTCTCTCTCTCTCTCTCTCTCTCTCTCTCTCTCTCTCTC
>NW_022639570.1:124463-136306 GCF_010583005.1 Odontomachus brunneus
TCTCTCTCTCTCTCTCTCTCTCTCTCTCTCTCTCTCTCTCTCTCTCTCTCACCCTCCCTCTCTCTCACCCTCCCTCCCTCACCCTCTCCCCTCTCCCTTCTCCTCCTGTCTCTCTCTCTCACTCTCTCTCTTTCTCTCTCTTTTCGTCTAGCATCACCATGATCTTCGTTGACTCGCCCTAGCGAGGAAAGACAGAACGTCATACACTAAGAGAAAAATTATCTTAAAATCAACAAAAATTTCTTTGATGATACCATTAACATATTTATATAAATCTACATTCTCTTTATTTAAATCAAATATAATAATTTACCTGATTTAAGTAAACAGAATTTAATTGTAAAGTTTAGTTGTAAGGTTTAATTGTAAAGAGAATTTAGGTTTAAATATATATGTTAATGGCATCCATCAAAGAAATATTTATTAATTATAAGATAATTTTTTTCTCAGTGTACGTCTGTTTCCTTGTATTACCCGTTGCCCGACGTTCCCAGCGCACACGTAAACGGACACATTGAGCGGTTACTTTCACTATGTTACCAAACGTGCGGAGACTCTGTGTTTTTTAAGCCTGTTTATTTTGAGAAAATTAATCCTCTCATTACATTATCGGCTGCTTGCATTATCCGACAGCGACATACGATGTCTCAAGTAGCAGACTCACGTCAAAATGACGTAAAAAGCTGATCATAACTGGTCGATTGACGTCAAATCACTAAATAATGACGTCTTTAAGACGTCTTTTTTATGAGGTTTTAATGTCGTTTCTGTACAACGTCTTAATGACGTATTATTGACGTTTAGAAACGTCATTAAGTCGTCTTAAAATGTGATCGATCTGTGACATTAGACCGTCATTTTGATGACATTTTTACAACATTTTTGGTTACTCCTTGGTCATTTTTAGTCACAAACTGACCAGATGTGGACATTATTTTGACGTGAGTCTATTACCTTAGCAGGCCTTAGCAGTGAATATCGTATAGAAGTCGAAGAGGGAGGAGTAATCTAACGCTTGAACGCCTATTGTTTGCAGTATGCCGCTCGCGTGTCACCGCGACGCGTCGTACATGTGCCGCTTACAAGAAATAAATATCTTCCCCTTGAAAATAACTTTTATCGCATTTTAATGCTATCTTTTCCACGCTACCTGACGGTAGATAGCATGGCGCGTTTTTTTTTAAGTGGTGTCCGTAGTAGGCCTAATCCACTGTTACAAATTAATGTAAAAATTGTTCGAAGTACCGTCCTCCCTTCCGTATACAAAGTTCTTCGTACAATATTGCGCGTCGTACGTTGTGCCATTTCCGGCGTGATGGTATTGAAGGTCGCAACAATAGGTTCACGTACTCCATTTTCTGTACACCGGTGTTCGATCAAATCTTTAACGTGGCCCATAAGAAATAATCGAGCACGTTAAGATCAGGCGACCGTACTGGCCAAGTGATTGGGCCACCTCGACTCATCCACCTTTCCGGAAAACGCGCGTCTAAAACATTACGTACTCGCCAGGTAAAATGCGCAGGAGCTCCATCTTGCTGTAAAATCAACTCTGCCCGTGGAGAGAGACATCTTCGAGGAGCACTGGGAGCCGATTCTCTATGAAGTCCGCGTAAATTCCTGACTAGAAATTTACCCCATGGTCCTAATCCGGTTAACCATAACTGGATGTCGGGTCCTGAAAAGTCATGTAACGCTGCGTCGTTATGAGGACCTTAATCAGGTTCATTATTATATTCTCATCAGGCTACACTATTGAATACCTATCACGTTTTCCCATACAGCACAAGAATGTTAAATCAATGTTGAGAAAATGTTGAATTGCAACAATATTAATATTGCAGTAACATTGAGAAACATTGAATCAACGTTGCACAAACCTTGATATAATGTAAAAATGTCCGCTTAAGTTTTCCGTATAGCTTTCATAAAAAAAAACTAATTTCTAATTTTCTTATTACTATTAATTATTATTATTATGTTTTATAACTGCTAGGAACCGAAAGATTGTCAAAATACTCTAAAACTTTCGCAAACCTTCTCTAAATTTTAAATCCGAAGCGGTATACCGGTCACCCATCCTTCCTGACTGCGTTGCTTAAATCTGACGATCGAGCAGCACGCGGTGGTTCCAATGACTCCAACGATGTTCTTACAATTCATGTTTATAAAATGTATATTTATAGTGTTCACAATATAACGTACCTAACAAATACGTTGATTCGCCTATCTATTTTATTTAATATCTCTAAAGTTTATGTGGTTATTTGCAAAATGACTTTGACCATTCCTTTCAGTTTGATTTCAGTTCAGCTTAATGTTTTTATGCCTTTTTTGTTATAGATACAACGCGTCAAACTAATAGAGAATATTATGAAATAAAAGAATTTTTTTTCAGGATTTACGCAAAATTGCTTAAACGCATTTTAATTTTACATATAAACAATAAGAAAAATATATATGATTATATATTGTAATATAATATAAATAATACATATGTATTAATATAATAAAATTTAATAATAATTTATTCTATTATTATTATATAATAAAAAATGTGATTACAAAAAATTCGTTTCTTTATAATTTAAAATATTATTTTTTGGCATCTCTCTTTAGTAGTTTATTACTTTTATATTACGTTAATGGAGAGGATAATAATTTTTACACTTTTATGACACTTAAATGCAAATTTTGCGAAGTTTTTATTTTAAACGATCTTGTGCCACTGATTTTATATTAGCAAATCTGTGTGTATGTGTGTGTGATGTCATGATTGCTTTCGGAATTTTAACTAAATATTATAATGAATTAAAGCAAACAATAAATTAAGATAAAGGTGTAGAAAAAGGGCGCCATCTCCGATCAGCCTGATCTTGACATATGTCATAGAAATCACCCTTCTGAGTGACCTTCTAAAGATTTTAGCCGTCGCTCATTGTTTGTTAAAAAGTTATGGATCTAGGTTTGGATGATCTAGGTTTAAGTTCAAATAAACATAATTTTCTACAAAACGTTGTATATGTTGTATATACTATATTATATTAAATTATAGTAACATATTAATCGCGGTTCAGTTTATAGAAATAAGCCATTATATTAAAAAAATTCGTCAATGCGTTCTTCTAAGGGATAAATTTTTTTGAATGCAAATTCTGCCAAATAATTTATATAATGATTTTCGAGTGTACCGTATCGAGGGATGACACTTTTTAGGTCTCTCCAAAGTCGCTCAATATTTTGTGTGTGTGCTCCCGTACGAGGATCAACAAAATTTTCTTTGTGATTGATTTTCTTATGGATATAGCCATCATATTGTAATGCATCGTACGCTCGCCAACTGTCGCTATGAATTATGCTGCCAGGTGCAACGTGACGTCGAATGATTGGTATTAATGTTTCTGATTTTCGATTTTTTACTGGTATTATAAAAGATTTCTTTGTCTCCCGGTCAATGCCTCCAAATATCCATTGTCCTGTAATAATACGTCCCTTGTGGTATTTTCTACGGCCGATTTTTGTTTCATCGATCTCGACCACTTTGTTCAATCTACCAATTTGTATATTATTATCATGAATCTACTGTACCAATAACTGTAAGATTGACCATAAATGTTTATAAATAAACAAACAACTGTAGATTGTAAAAATACTTACTTCACGACAAAATTCGTCCAATTTATAGCAGTCTTTTTAATTATATTACACTCTGTAATTAACAGTCGCAAGCGTGGTGCATTAACAATTAAAAAATTCGCAATTAAACGACAGGCTGTGGCTAAATTTATATGTGCTTGTGCAAAACAGGATGAAGCACACTCACTTTAAATGAACATATTTTCCTTTGCCTTTTTCTTCCTCGAATTTGTTTATAATAATGGTTTCCACATTTCATCACGTATGATTCGTTGTAATTATAAATTATATTGTTGCCACAAACAGGACATTACACTTTTGTACAAATTACATTTTTATCACCTAAATAATTCGCTAGATTTTCGAAATTATATGTCAAGTAAATAAATTCGTGTAGCAACATGATGACAGTGCGAAGTGCAACTCGAAAGTGACATAAGAAGAAGAATTCACATGATAGAATAGAAGATGTCTCATCCTTTCAGTGTAAACGGACTAATATAATACTTGTAATGTTTATCAACAGGCATCGTACCATCTCGCAAGATATATACTCATGTACTGTATCATAGTTACACATACTAGATGCGAAACTAAGTTTCCAGGTTTCACACATGGATGGCGCTAACGACACATGTAGTCGACATACATGTCTAAAGTTGTATTTCTTTTATAGCTTGGACATCTGTCAACAATAACCAGTCATAATACCAACATATTGCAACGCAAAAATATTTTTTCTAACAATGAAGATGTCGAGTTTTGTGCCAAATAAACAAGGAGCTTTGCTTTTCTGCTTTAACTTGAAAAAAATGCAGCTGAAGCACGTCGTTTGCTTGAGGAGGCCTACGGCGAACATGCACCATCGAAAACTACCTGTGAAGATTGGTTTAAACGTTTCAGAAGTGGCGATTTCGACACTAAGGACAAGGAGCGCTCCGGAAGACCAAAAACAATTGAGAACACCGATCTGCAAGCGTTATTGGATGAAGATGATATGCAAACACAAGATCAACTTGCGGAAACATTAAACATAACTCGCCAAGATATTTCCAAACGTTTACATGCCATGAGAAAAATTCAAAAGGAAGGAAAATGGGTGTCGCATGAGTTGATTGAGAGACAAATGGAAAATCAAAGAGCCACTTTCGAAATTTTGTTTTTGCGACATGAAAGAAAGAGTTTCCTGCATCGAATTGTTACTGGCAATGAGAAGTGGATATATTAGGTGGTAAACTTAGTTCCTGCGGCTCACAGTTAGATGACGTTAGTTGTAGGTGTAATTTATTTTGGCATCTGAAACTGGCTGCATTTTAGAGGTTAGACATTTGTCAATAAAATTCAGTGCGAAAAGATTCATTTAAGCGAGCAGTGCTATTTTTTCTTTTGATTAAATATGGAACGTGATAAGTTGTTTTTTCGACATGTGCTGCTTCATTACTTTGACTTGAAAAAAACTGCAGCTGCAGCTCATAAATTGCTTTTCGAAGCTTATGGTAATTATACTCCATCGGAAAGAACATGCCAAGTATGGTTTCAGCGATTTAAGAGTGGTGATTTTGATGTCAATGATAAAGAACGCTCAGGCCAACCGAAAAAGTTTGAAGACACCGATTTGCAGGCATTATTGGACGAAAACTCTACTCAAACGCTCCAAGAATTGTCTGCAGCATTAAATGTTACTCCGATGGCTGTTTCCAAACGTCTACATGCAATGGGAAAAATTCAAAAGGAGGGAAAATGGGTACCACACGAATTAACCGCAAATGCCATTGCGAATCGCTTAAACATCTCTATTTCTCTGCTCGCCAGGCAGAAAAAGAAGAGTTTTTTGTGGCGCATAGTGACTGGCGATGAAAAATGGATATACTTCGATAATCCTAAACGAAGAAAATCATGGGTAGACCCTGGCCAACCATCGACATCCACACCAAAGAGAAATATTCATGGCCACAAAGCAATGCTTTGCATTTGGTGGGATATGCACGGCGTCGTTTATTATGAGCTACTCAGACCGAACGAAATTATCACGGGGGATCGATATCAATCACTATTAAACCGTCTGAATGAAGCATTGTTGGAAAAATGGCCAGCAGTAGCCAGCAATCGACGTAAAGTCATGCTTTTGCACGACAACGCTCGACCACACGTTGCCAAAGCCGTCAAAGAAACACTGATGCAGCTCGAGTGGGAAGTTCTCCCGCACCCAGCGTATTCACCAGACTTAGCTCCTTCGGACTATTACTTGTTCCGGTCGATGCAGCACGGCTTGGTGGATACACACTTCAGAAATTACGAGGATGTGCGAAAATGGATCGACGAATGGATTGCATCAAAAGACCAATCGTTCTATCGTCGCGGAATCTACGCGTTGCCCGAAAGATGGGAAAAATGTATAGCTAGCGAGGGAAAATACTTCGATTAATGTATTTTTTGCTTTTGATGTCGAAATAATTGAGTTTTTTAAACAAAAAAACCGCAGGAACTAAGTTTACCACCTAATATTTCGAGAATCACAAACGCAAAAAATCGTGGCTTTCACCTGGCGAAGCATCAACATCGACGACACGACCAAATCGCTTTGGAAAGAAGACAATGCTCTGCGTTTGGTGGGACCAGAAAGGAATCGTGTACTATGAGCTGCTGAAACCGAGCGAAACTGTCAATGGGCATCGCTACTGACAACAACTGATCAATTTGAACTATGCATTGCTCGAAAAACGGCCAGAATGGGACACGAGACGCGAACGAGTGATATTGCAGCACGACAACGCTCCGTGCCATCGCACTTCCATCGTCCAGGACACCATCAAAACGCTGAAATGGGATCTGCTACCGCACCCGCCATATTCACCAGACCTGGCCCCTTCCGATTATCACTTGTTCCGGTCGATGGCGCATGGCTTGGTTGGGCTACACTTGGTCAATTTCGAAGAAGTGCAAAATTAGTTGGAAGACTGGTTTCGGTCCAAAGACGAGTCGTTTTATCGTCGCAGTATTCATGTATTGCCAGAGAGATGGCAAAAATGTAGTTAGCGAGGGACGATACTTTGAATAAACCATTTTTTATATTTCTCTTGAAATTTTCCATTTTTCATTGATCAAAAAAACCCGGAAACTTAATTGCGCACCTAGTATAGCACATAATCTTAACTTGTTATTTTTTCAAATTTCCTTTGTTTATAACTTTTTAACAAACAATGACCTATTGTTAAGCGTCAATCATTCTTTATTAAAGTGTACAACTTTTGTATTAATGTGACAATAGGTTGGGTTAGGTTAGTTTTTAGGGGGGTGCGGGGGGCGCAGCCTCCCGCTAGTTGTTCGATATTGCTCGTTAATGGTACACAGTATTAAAAAATTGTAATATATTTTTCAAACTTCTTTCAGCAATAACTTTTTAACAAACAATGAGCGACAATCTCTAACGACTAGCGGGGAGCGGCACCCCCCGAACCCCCCTCAAAACTAACCTAACTCAACCTATAGTTACATTAAGTGTCAGTCATTCTTTATTAAAGTGTTTAACTTTTGTGTTATTGTGACAATAGGTTGGGTTAGGTTAGTTTTGAGGGGGGGGGTGCAAGGGGCGCAACCCCCCGCTAGTTGTTCAATATTGCACTTATTATTCGATATTGCTCGTTAACGGTACACAGTATCGAAAAATTGGAATATATTTTTCGGACTTCTTTCATCAATAACTTTTTAACAAACAATGAGCGACGGCTAAAATCTTCAGAAGGTCACTCAGGGGTGACCTCTATTATGTAGTTTATGCATACATATGTCAAGATCAGGCTGATCGGAGATGGCGCCCTTTTTTTACACCTTTACCTAAATTAATTTAGAAAACACAACGTATAAAGCAATTCATAAATATTATAAAAACATTTATGCTTATCTCTTTTTCATGTATCTCTTTTTCATTTATCAAAAGTTTTAAAATTATTTTCGCAAAAAGTGTACCCGAATGTTACTCTTAAAACAAAGCTCGGCACATTTTCAGCCGATTTTCTATTTGCTCCGCCTAGCACTCTTACCCTTACCTTATCGCCGTGCGCAATTTACGAGCTCGACACTCGGAGACATATGACTTCTAAGCATTTATTTTTAATAGTGGAAAGCTATTGGAAATATGTGTTTACAAATCATACGTTTCAAGGTGCAAGCCGAGCTCTGTTCTAGAATATACTTATACTTATACAGTCAAAAAATAATAAATAGAATATCGCTGATAAATATCGCTTTATATTCTGAAAATGGCACGAAAAACAATACCATGTATGTAAATATGAAACCGGAATTTTTGTATAGAAAATACACGTTTATTGTATGAAAATGATAAAAAATATTTTATTCGAAGTATTGCCCATTGCTAGCTATACATTTTTCCCACCTGTCTGACAATTTGTGGATGCCACGCCAAAAAAACTGTTGCTCTTTTGAGGCAAACCAGTCATCGAGCCATTTTCGTATATTTTCGTAAGAAGTGAAGCGCTTAGCAAGTGCGTGTCCCATCGATGCAAATAAATAGTAATCGGACGGAGCCAAGTCTGGTGAGTAAGCCGCATGCGAAAGTATTTCCCAACTAAACGCCTCAATCGTTTCCTTGACCAGTTTTGCTGTGTGTGATGGTGTATTATTATGAAGCAAAATCACTTTGTGTTGCCTTTTTTTATATTCTGGTCGTTTTTCACGCAAAGCTTGATTCAAATCGATCATTTGTTGTCGGTAGCGTTCAGTATTAACGGTTTGGCCAGGTTTTAGCAGCTCATAATAGATCACACCCTTCTGATCCCACCAAACACAGAGCATTGTCTTCCGTCCATAGCGATTTGGCCTTGCAGTCGATGTCGATGGTTCGCCTGGAGTTACCCATGATCTTTTACGCTTAGGATTCTCAAAATATATCCACTTTTCATCGCCAGTCACAATTCGATGGAGAAATGACTTTCTTTTGTACCTGGCGAGCAGCATTTCGCAAGTGGTTTTTCGGTTTTCCTGCTGTCTTTCATTCAGTTCATGTGGAACCCATTTTCCCATCTTCTGGATCTTTCCCATGGCTTTCAAACGTATGGAGACGGCTTCTCGTGTCACATTTAATTGATCCGCGAGTTGTTGTTGCGTTTGAGTGTCATCCTCATCCAACAATGCTTGCAATTCGCTGTCTTCAAACTTTTTCGGTGGTCTTCCACGTTCTTCGTTTCTCACGTCAAAATCGCCACTTTTGAATTTTTTAAACCACTCAAAGCACTGTGATTTACCAAGAGCATGCTCACCGTAAGCTTCAACAAGTATTCGATGCGATTCTGCAGCAGTTTTCTTCAAATGGTAACAGAAAATCAATGCTGTCCGCAAATCGTAGTTTCCAGGCACAAAATTCGACATGTTCAACGCTATTACAAACTATGCTGTTGTATGAAACTTGTATTGTTGTGAGTTGAAAATCTTTGTCAGAGATGTCAACAAGGAAATAGTGCCAATGACGCGGTTTGACGGTAACTACATTGATAGCTAGGGCCATCTATGGGCAAATTCCGGTTTCATATTTACAGACCTGCTATACTACAAGAAATATTCTGACTAATAAATTCTATTATAAACTATTTTGCGCTTACATTTTCTTCCCAAAATCAATACCAAAACTCAATTTTTTCTGCAAAAAAAATATTTATTGTTAGCTTTATGGTTAGCTAGTTTTTGGACCTGTTTATTTCAACATTTTTGATTAATTCAAAATAAAATTCAAAATAGCAATTACAAAATAGCAGCCCTAAAAGTAATAAATCCTGAAATATTGTGTTTATTTGCGTGAAAATCTATTAAATTTCTGTGAGTGTTTGAGGATGCTCTCTAGTAAAAAAATATATTTTTACTATAAACTACATTAATATAATAATTTTTATTGTTTGTATATAATTTATTAATATAATAATTTGAAATTATTTTTTAAATTTGGTAAAATTGTTGCAATCTTGAAAGAACTACAATATGTTATAATAGGTACTATAGATATTTTCTCAAACGCAACTAGTAGTCTCAAACTTTAATAACTATTAACAACTAGTAACTATCAACAATGTCATTGTTGTTTATTATAAAAACAGATTTCGAACAGAATGCTTATTTCTTACATTTATTGTTATGTCTGAAAGGGACGTCGACTTACAGGGCCGGCTTTCGTGAGAATGAGTGGCGAAAGGCACCGACTTGCTCGTTGTTAAAATCTCATTCGCGAGGAAATATAAACAAATCTGAAGAATCAAAACCTTTTTACACGATTCGATACTAATTGTGGTATGTGTCGCTACTCGCAGCATGCCGCTATATCAAAGGTTGCTATTGGCAATTTAAAAAAAAAAGTAAAAAACACAATATTATAACACACAATTTCTTAAAATACAAAAAATATAAAAAAAGCAAGAAAATATACAAAATCGGACTGAAAACTTTTTTGCAGTGCATCTTGAGTGTTTTATAATGTAATACAGCAGATTCTAACCCGTTTTATTCGACGTTTTTAAATCTACTATTTTGAATTTTGTAATAATAAATACAAATTTTTGACGTCAGTATCATTAGAAACCGCTAAAATACTATTCTTTTTTAATATATGTAACTAGAGTTTACTGCAGTTTTCTGCATTTTTATAGATTTAAAAAAAAAATCAATGTTTAGATGAGCGCAACTTTGCAAAAAGTAATTTCTACCGTTAGTACGATTAATTATTAGGAAATACAATTCTTTAATTTCCACTTTGGTTTATATGTTAACATGAGGTCTGATTATTCAGTTAAAAAAGAAAATGTTACCTCGAGTCAGACTCGGATTATTACGCAGATTAATTACTACCACTATATATAGATACTAGTTACTGATGTAAAATTACTATATTATTTTGAAGTACTAATATGACCCTCAGTAAATACTTAACGTCTTTAGTCATTAGTGATAAAACTATTAAACAGCAGTAATTTATTACTGACTAGTCAGTAATATTTTGCTAGTAATATGTCGCTAGTAATATTTTGTCAGTAATATGTTTTCTGGGTTTAGACCGCATCTTCCGTGTGTTTGGTTCCAATGTTTCGTGAACACCTCAATTCACTTCTTTAGGAAGCAGGGCAACCTGAAATTGCCGCTTTTCTGCGAGGTGTCTTTTTTTATAAGAAAAGAGGTTCTAATGATTTGGGGTAAAGTATGGCAAAGCAGAGGCATAGAGGGGAGGCGGGGGAAGGAGAGATATCAGAACGATAATAAAAGGAAAAATATGGTCATAAGTCTCCTATAGAATTATCTCATTCAGTGGGATAAATCTTTTTAGAAAAGCGGGAGAATGGTTTGCCAAACAGAACTGGATTTTAATTCGCTATCTCTGTTGACATTATTTTGGTGTTTATAGATTTTTAATGATTCCCTATGTTTCTTTTGGAAGTAGGCGTTAGTTTTGATTAAAACTGCTGCTTAATCAAATAGAATTATATGTCTTATTTCTATCTGATAATGCAGATAGTGTTATATGTTTTAATCTAACTGCCTATTGATGTTCTGTTGGACATGTGCTAATTATTCTTCATGTTTTTCCTATACACACTTTAACGCATAAATATCAGTCAGTAATACTTTTAATATCTTTTTCTCCATAATAATATTTAATCTCACTGCCATATTAAACATGGAAATACTTATGTTCACTACGAATTGTGTAATTGAATCACTAGAAACTAGCAATAGTTTAATAATCAAAATAAGTGATTAATCACTAACTTAACAGCAGTAAATTTCTATATAGAAGTTGTGAAAAAAGAAATAATTCCTGATTTTCCGAAAAATGTAAAATAAAACGAATGATTATATTGTTATATCGTTATTCTTTTGTGAAACAGTATATACACAGAATGACAAAAGTTCATAAATCAAAATGACATATATATTGTTTAACAAAATTGTAACGACATACAAATATAATAGTTTTATTTTAAATACATATATTAGGACCTTAACTTAGTTTCCGCCCGCAAATGTTAGATGGCAATGCAAACAGTTCTAGTAGTCATTACTAACGAAACAGGTAGTTTGTGATTAATTTCGACATTTCTCGATAACATTCAGTCAGCATACACAATTATTTTCCTAAACAACAATTTCTTTTGCTTTGTGAAAAATGGAACGCGATAAAGTGTTTTTTCGACATGTGCTTTTGCACT
>NW_022639570.1:139242-150368 GCF_010583005.1 Odontomachus brunneus
TTGAGTGGTACACGCTTCCGAAATGTTGAAGAAGTGCGAGAATGGGTGGACGAATGGATTGCTTCGAAACAAACATCGTTTTATCGAGATGGTATCGCCCAGTTGCCAGAAAGATGGCAAAAAGTTGTAGAAAGTGATGGAAAATACTTTCATTGAAATAATTTAAATAAATTTTTTACAATAAATGCTTTTTCTCAGTATTTTTTGGGCGGAAACTAAGTTAAGGTCCTAATAATTCGAAATTACCTTTACACATTTTAATTAACTATTTTTTGACATACTTTAATAAATATATTATTTATTGAAATTTATTAATATTGTTAAATATAAGAGCTGCAAGGTTTCATCTTTGTAATGACGATTAAATATCACAAGGATTTTTTCGAAGAGACGTTTAAATCGAAAAAAAATACAAATTTGTATAACCGAATAAATAATTTAAGAGAAAGTTAAGAAATTCCCTATGAATTTTTATTTAGTTGGGGCTTATTTACATACACACACAGCTATCAAGAGACGCGGTAATGTCTCGCGCCAAATGAATATGCAAGTGAAAACGAATCCGCAATCGTGCATATTTACGTGATCCCTTTAATTGATCGGAAGCAGATCTTTCGTTCTGTTATAACGTTTTACTCGTTCTGCTCGTTTTAATTGAGTTCTAAGTGAACTCAATCGATTCTTCAGGATCTATTTATATCATAAGGCTATCTTTATTTTTGCTCTACCTTGTGGTTAGAAATATTCTAACGCAAAGTTTGAAATTAACCAAGCCCTATCATCGAAAAATTAATTTAGAAACATTGTCGACCAATTTTAGCAATGTTTTATTGCGTCCAATATTATGAGATGGCGCCACGGAAAAACACTGTCGCGGTGCAAATATCTAGCGCGAAAATTAAATGCAAAATCAAAAATCGCTAAGTCATTCGCGCTTCTCTCGCACTTCTCTGTACATTTTTCGCAAAGTTTTAGCAATCTTTTCATACTGTAGCTCCATACTGTTTCATAAGGATAATATACTATAATTATTTTAAAGCGACTCTATAACAATTTTATAACGATATTATATATATAGCTTTTTATAAGGTTATGAAGTTAATAAAAATAATATAAAATAACTAAATATTATTCTAATTTCAGATATTAGTATGAAGTCTTTAATGATATTTTTGTAAAAATAACACATAATAATAAATAATATATCGGAAATGACTATTCGTATTCGTGTCACAAAAGAAGTTCGATTTTTATCAAACAGTGTAATTATTTGTTCTTGATACAAACAATCACTTTGCATCACATTTTTTCCATGAGCACCACCTTTGTAATAAATATATGTCATAAATAAAACATTTATTTTCTGTGTATATACAAGTTTTGTATCGATTTTTCTTTAATATTATATTTATATGATTAGATGATTAATATAATAACACACATACATTATATATTGTAAACATTATATATTAAATATATGCAATTGTCTGTGTTATTTTTCTGCAATTCATTATATTCCCTTACCTATAGTAACATATCTACCTACAGATAGATAACGATGTTATCGCGTCGTTTTCCAACGATTAATCTTTTGTGTCACGAATTTTTCTGTCAGGCTTATTTTTTCTGTAATAGTGTACCCGGTTATTTTTGGGGTCGCTGATTACGAATCCAAAGTCAGAATTCCAAACTTCAAAATGGCGGATCCAATATGGCGGACCAATAATTCAAAAATAATTTTTATTTTTATGTAAAGTATTCGAAACTTTCTCGGCTCGCTGATTATGAATCCGAAATCATAATTGTAAAATTCGAAATGGTGGATCCAATATGGCCGACCAATAATTCAAAAATAATTTTTATTTTTATGTATAGCATATTCGGGAGTTTCTCGGGTCGCTGATTACGAATCCGAAATCAGAATTGTAAAATTCATAATGGCGAATCCAATATGGCCGAATAATTTAAAAATAATTGTTTTATGAAAATGTGTATCTAGACGAATGTACTAATTTTAATAAAATTATACTTAGGATTAAATCTAGGAGGACAATGACGTGGCGAGATTTTAGTATAGTTCATTGTTTCCATTATATTTTATGTATTCTTTTGTGTTTTTATGTTTGTATTTTATATATTTTTTGTTTTTTTATATTTTTGTTTTTTTATATTTATATATTTTTATATTTGTTTTTTGTTTTTTTATATTTATATTTTTTTATTTTCATATTATATTATTTTATATTATTTTTTTTTTCTTTATAAAAACAGTCATTTTCATAAAAACAGTAATTTTCATAAAAAGTAAAACTTGTTGATTTATTGGTCCACCATATTGGATCGACCATTTTGAATTTTGCAATTCTGACTTTGGATTCGTAATCAGCGGCCCAAAAAACTCCCGGGTGTACTATTAAAACAAATATATCTGAAACAAAAGTTTGTGACATAAAGAATTAATTATGATTATTTATAACTAAACGATACTGTAAAAAATTCTGAAAAAATTCTGAAAAATACTTTAGGGCTTTTTGAATAAATACTTAAATCGATCTTTTTTATTGACAATAGTTTAGTAGAAAATGCATTTTTTCCATAAAAAGAGCAAATTTTGAATATTTTTTTTATTTATAGTAACTTTGCGAATGCAAATTTATGATCGTTCCTTTATGTTTTACACTTGTTGATGTACTGGGGATACTATAGAAACAAATACACCTATACCTTTTATCAATAAATACGTTAAAATAATTAAAAACTAAACGGAAAAAGGTGAAACGTTGAGAGTCCTATCATGACGCAAAGGGTTAAAGTGAGACCAACTTTTACTATTATATATGAATGAATTTGGTATTAAATGCTCTACAATTTTTGTCCTTACAAAAACTTAGAAATTTTGCGAAGATAACGAGTGTAAGGGAGGGAGGGGAGTAAGAAATTTGACATTAAAAAAAAAAAATACGCCGTTGCAAAGAGTATTAAATATTATAAAACTTTTGTACGAAACATTTTTTCATACATTCCATATTTTAAGAATTATTCTATAAAAATTAAAAATTTAATTTTTTTCAACGAACCATTTTAACCCCTAAATCTCAAGATAAACCGATATAAAAAAATATGGGTCTTTTACTTTTTGATGCTGTATAACATATCCAAAACGCATCAAAATCGGTGAGGGACAGTTCTGTCATGTCCCTTGTAAGAAGTTAGTAAATTAAATATTATAAACAGTACTATAAACTATAAACAGTAATATAAAACTACAAATAAATCTCTCTTACAGTTTTTGTAGAAAAATTCACGGAAATGATCTGTTTTTACGCTTGAAAGGCGTTTCCCTTCTTAACTGATTGCGTTCAACGGGACGAATGTCACTGCGCGATAAATTGGACGGCAAGATAATATCGTGGGACGTTTAATACTGAAATAAAAGAACAGAAAAATTGCAATGGCGGTGGCGGTGGCGGCGGCGGTAGTATTATCGTATTTGGGAAAGTATAACGTTGGAGTACTCCCCATTTCTCTCTCTGTTCCTATTTCCCTCTCCCTTTCCACCTCTCATCGCAGCCGTTGAGCCGTAAGCGGATTGCACTGGCTGTTCATTAAATTAAGTTATTAATATCGGAAATGGCCGCACGATATAGCGTAAGCAGCATACCGATAGTGAATACCGACCTTGTTGCGCAAAATTCAAATAGATTTAGCAAAGCTCGCGCTACCACCGCGATATACGCGATATCGCGGAGCAACGTCGCAATATTCTTTCGCCAGTTAACGTCGAAGTCATGATTAAAGTGTACGTATTTATCCGCGAGTGTTTAGCCGCCGCGCAAAAGGAAAATAAATCGTCCATTGCGAAATTTCCCGTTCGGGGAATCGCGGAAGTTACGAAACAAACACGGAAACAGTTCGATCCGCGAGCGAGCGAGCGAGCGTGCACCGTAGATTGTCCGCAGTAATCCGGCTCGCCCATCGGTCTTCGTCGCTACGACCACCACCCTATCGATCCACCGGTGTTCACAATTATCCCAGCTGGGCACGTGAGATTTGTGCTTGGTTATTTATTCATCGGCCGCACCCGGCATATTCCGCGTCGCGCGAGCAAACAATCATCGTGCAAACACTTGGACTATCGTCGTAACGTGTAACGGGTGCGCGTTGTTAGGTGATATAAAATTCCGTAATTTGCGTGTCATCGAGATGAGGACTTTCTCTCCCCATCTTTTTCTTTCTCACTTGTTTGTTTCCAGTCGATATAACGCATCGTGCTTATTTCAACGATTTATGAAATATTCTATTATTCATTCTTTAATACAAAGCGTTAGTCACACTTAGTAAATAACGCTTTCAGGCAGTTTTTTCCAAAGGAGATTGGGACAGGGTACTATACAAAATTTCGAAATTACAACTCGTCGGACAACTAATTGTGATTGATTATACACATATAACAAAAATAGTCTTTATTTATATTCTTATGCCAACGACGATCTTGTAAATTGTATATTTTTGCCTGTAATAACAGATATACGAACATGCTGCAACGTCCATACGATTTTATATTATGCATATGCAGCTATATAATTGCATATGCGATGACCTTTACTCTGCTATAGAATAGACAATGCGAACTACACATTTGACAATCTTCGTATGTAATATTACAAGATCTCCATAAATTAGCTGTCATATACTTTAGTTACTATCAGAAATTGTGTACCTTACGTATCTTCAAAACTAGACGGTCAAAGATCTTGTATTTTCGTAGTAATATTTTCACAAATCTCTTTTATCATTTTGTTGTTTTTAATTAAAATCATAATAGTAGTTTGACCGCTATAATTAGAAATGTGCTATCAGAAGTTATTTTCGTACCTGCGATATATGTAAAAAGCGCTAATTTTGACTTCCATTACTTCAATTTACGTAACGGTACGAAGTAGCATGATTTTACGAAATGAATGTTTTTTTTATTGTACATGTGTAATGTAATCATGTTTAAAGTAATATCAAAACTCCTAAAAAGATTCCTAAAAAATGGATTACGGACGAATTACCTTAAGAGACATTGCTGATGCGTTCGCTGATGTAATCAGTTATGATAGAAATCGAAGTGACAATATAGAGTGTAAAAATAAATTTGACTAATATGACATTCAATATCGTTATTCTCCCATAATTTAAATTACCAATCTGTGATCTTTGAAAGTTTAAATACATCTCTTTATTAACTAATTATATTACAAACGCGTCAGCAATATCTCAATTGTGACAATCAGAAGAGTTGTAACTTCATTTGAAAAAATGTATGGCCACAGTATCAAGTACATTTCAAGTTATACACATTATGATACTATTACTATTATTGTTTTGCTTAATAAAAAAATACATAAACATATTTCAGATAATCAAAATATAGTAATTTTTGTGTTTTATTTACACTAGCATAAAGCCAACTTTACCTCGTTTCTTCATATTCTTGATTTCAATTTTTATAAATAAATATTTTTTGAAAACAATGTATCTCACTCACTTACAGGAAACTTCATTCTAATTAGTAACGCGTCACACACTTAAATCTATTCACTCATGATAGAGAATATTAACAGGAAATATCGAGACTCAAAAATGTACTCGGTAGCTTCTAAATTAGTTTTTTTTATTTTTAGCAGTAATATTATTATTAGATTTTAATAAAACTTAGGGAAAAATAGGGGCTAGGTGCCTTATATTTAAAAATGTCGAAGTTCAAATTTCTCAAACAACTAATTGTGACTGATTAAATAAACAAGATGGAAGCAATCTTCTTCTGTATATTAATCAGAGTTGGGAACGTTACTTTTTAAAAGTAACGCGTTACCGTTACCGTTACTTGCGGTAAAAAGTAACTCGTTACCGTTACCGATACCACTAATTTGTTCAGTACGTTCAAAGCGAATAAGTTTTTCCCGATATACAGTTTGCACAACAAAACATAATTTTTGTCAGTGCTTAAATGGCCTTGAATCTGGAACGCTTCGGAATATGTTAGCCATAGCATTTCATAGATACACTTTTCTCATTACAAGATTGAGGTTTCCCATCCTCCACCATCTGGTTATTGCCCAATTTGTATATCTAACATAGTTTTACTGTATAGTATTAACTATTTTGTAGTATTAACTATTATATAGTATTAACTATATAGTATTAACTACATGTACTAATTATTTGTACAACAATTACTAGTTTTTTGCTTTTTTTCATCCTTAATGGTGGTTAGATTTTGATCTTGCTCTTCCTTCTTTGTTTCCCTTTTCGTAGTGACTATGGCCGGTATTCATAGTTGGGTCTTATTTTTAAGACTATCTTAAGTTCATCTTCAGATACTCCGTAACCAATGAAATAATCCGTTCATTATCTGAAGATAAACTTAAGACGGTTTTAAATATAAGATCTGACTATGAATACCGGCTTATGACCGGTATTCATAGTCATATCTTAAGGCCTATCCAAACAGATTTACATAGGTGCATGTACATAGCACAAGATCATCTCGACTAATAAGAGTCCTTATTTCTATTGTCATGATAAAAATAAAGGATTCTGATTGGTCAGTTTTCTTATGTGTTGTGTATTATGCCTTTATGTAAGAGTATATGTTTCCCACTTTAAGCGGGAAGCACACATTCTTGCATAAAGACATAAAACCCATTCTACATTAGTCGCAAATCGCAAGGTTACAAAGGAATTGACTAATCATAGTCGATTGTTCTTCTTGGGATCGAAGAATAATCAATTATGATTAGTCAATTTCCTTGCGATCTTGCGATTGCGACTAATGTAGAATTGGCTTTAGGGACGCCGCACACGAATTGACATAACAGTAACGTAAGACATACCGTAAAAATGGACAAATTACAATCGAGTATTCACAGAAATAGCGACCTTACAGTTTGACGATACTCAAAGTGATTGGTCAATTCTTACGGTATGTCTTACGTTACTGTTATGTCAATTCGTGTGCGGCGTCCCTTAAGCATGGTCTACAATAAGAACTTAAATCATAAAATTTAAGCTTTAAGTCCTAAGACGTAAGAAGTTGACCAATTACAGTCAATTATAAGAAAAATAATTGACTGTGACTGGTCAATTTCTTACGGCTTAGAGCTTAAAGCTTAAATTTTATGGCTTAAGTTCTCATTGTAGACCACGCTTTAGAGGCTTTTTACAATAAACAATAAATTTTAAGTGGCAATAAAATTGACCAATTACAGTGGATTATTCTTCTAATAGTCGATTGGTCAATTTTATTATGACTTAAGATTTATTGCTTATTGTAGAATGGGCTTTACGGAAAGCAGCACATTAATTGTTTATCGTGTGCAACCTTTCGTCGCGTGGCAAGCGTTGCCGCGTTCTATGTATAGAAGCCACTATAGTAAAAAAGTAACGATATAAGTAACGATGAATTTCGTTACTGGTTACTAAAAAAAATGTAACGCCGTTACTTTTTCATTACTGATACAAAAAAGTAACAGCGTTACCAAATCATTACCAAAAAAAAGTAACGAAATAGTAACGTCGTCACAAGTAACGCGTTACTTCCCAACCCTGATATTACAATACTTGTCACAATCCTATTAACCTTATATTTTATTTTGTAATAATCAAACTACGAACATGCAGCAACATAATCATCTTACCCTGGTACTAGATTCAGTTACTCAGTAGCATAGGGTAAAGAAGACCACGTGTGAAGTGTATCTTGATTAGTAGTTTCAGAGTCTCCGCGAGAGGTCTCCATAACCCTCCTGCCAGCCTTTAATTATAGACCAACTTTATCTCGTTCACCCATATGCTCTATTTCAATAATTTTATAAATGAAAATTGCATTTATCAGAAACGTATATATCATACGTACTTGGAAGAAATTTTATTCTAGCTAGTAACACATCGCTTAATTTTATTCAGAATATTAATACAAAATTTCAAGAAGATTACTTTCTCGAAAATTTACTTTCGCTATTACCAAATCGTTTTCTCTATTTCTTAATTGTAATATTATATCGATTTTAGTGAAACTCAGAAAGAAAGTATTAATGTTCTAAAAGGACTATTTCGCGATTTTATATTCCTACTATTCTTCTCAAGATAAATACTAGAAAAAAGCACATAAAAACATATCTCAGGCTATATAGCCTTAGTTTCCCTTATCTATTTTTAAAAAGGATGTTGTGATTCCATTTCTGCTGTTCCTTTCGCGTCCGACCTACTGTCTCCGATACGCTTATTGACTCAGACACTTTGACTAATAATTGAAAATTTTAATTTAGTTTTAATTAATAATTTTTGTTGTTTCTCTCATGACAAATACCTAAACAAAACATATAGCCAACATAATCCTTGGTCTAACTAAACCCAATCTTTCTTCTAAATCAATTCACAATTTTGGGTCAAATATGTCAAATTTAGTACATTAATGTTGTTATAAAAATACATATTGTAATGAAAAATATAAAAATAATTTTTTTTATATATTTCCTTTAGTTCTTTTACAATATGACCGCTTTCTCGGTGCACAAAGTTCTGCCGGTTTTAAAATATCAGTAATAACAATACGGTAATGTCGGGCACCAGGTACGGTGTGTAAGCCGTACCATTTACTTATTCACTCAATAACTCTAACGCTCACTAAAATCCCGAAATTCTTCTATGAATCTTTCCAGACAAGACTAGTAACTCGCCCTTTATTCTGAGTCGAAAATGAGAAGATTCGTAGGATATGTTCGTAGGATATCGGACTGAATGGCGAAATAATCTTGTATCACAGTTGGCAATTAATATGATTTATTTATTCACGATACATAAATGATTATCTACACTTCGATATTCTACATTTTATACTCGCAGTCTTAGCGAGTCGTACACGGTTTCTTGACTAATTTAGATAATGTTTGTCGATAATAACAAATATTATACATTTCCCTTGAGTTTTATTAAAATCGGAATAATATTACAATTCAAAAATAGAAAAAAACTGATTTAGTAATAGGCAAAGTAAATTGTCGTGCCTCTCGAAATTTTGTATTAATATTCTTTATCGTGATCGAATAAACTTAAGCGGTATGTTACTAACTAGAATGAAATTTTTTGCAAATATATGATATACTTTCATTTTTAATAATAACTTTAAATTTAAAAAATTTTAGTTTTTAATAATAAATTTTTATTCATAAAATAATTGAAATGGAACATACGGACAACGAGGTAAAGTTGACCCATAATTAACGATTGACAAAAGGATTATGAAGACCTTTCGCGACTTTTGGCATGCAAGGCGGAATCTTGAATCGAGAGCTCAGGCGAAAAGAAGGTATTAATTCTTGAAGGCACTAATTATTCGGTCGACGACTCGGCCACATGTACAAAATTATTCTCGTCACCAAAAATGCAAAATAATCATCAATTATGGGAATAATCATCAATTACCGGCAATAGCTTGTCGTCCGAAATCTCCTCCGTGGAACATTAGTTAATCACAAAACAATATGTAGTGTGAATTCGTGGTCTTACAGAATTTGAGGCTCCTCTTATATATGACGTGGTTTTCAACATCGTCAGATTTTCGTTTTTTTTTAACTGCATTCGTCCACTTTTTTTTTTCTCGTCGTTCGCTTGCTATCGCTCCTGCTCTCGACACATAAACTTGTCTTTTGGTCGCAAACTGCCAGAAGGAAGAAGCAGAAGAAATCTGTCCAGAACTTTCGACTCGCAGGATATTCTTTTCAAGGCACCTCTCTCTTCCGTCCGCATTCGCCAAATTTCAAGAACTCTTCACAGAAACTCGGAAGTCGCTTCTTTGTTTACGACAGTCTATTTTGCTGTAGCTTCTTTTGTTTATCGCCTCTTAGCCTTCTTTCTTTATACAGCTCAATCTGGTCATCCGGATTGCGTATCTCCAAGGTTTGCTTTGTGTAGCTGCTTCCGTTCCGGTCGTTAACTATAAACATATGTTGACCTGCAATATCCAAATTCTCAAACAATAGGTATTCTTCAAAATAAGTTATTATTTGAAGTGGTAATCTGGATTTTCTCCTGCGTTGGATGTTCGTGTTTTAACTCCATCACTGCTTTTCTTTAGTCTATCGTCGTCCCACGTTGTTCAGCCTTGGTTCATCCTTTCCTGGTAACCAGTAAAGGAAGCGCAAAAACACAATTCTCAGGATGCGATAACCACGATATTTCCAACGTACCGAAGGTACGCATTTCCTTATTAAAAACTAAACTCACTAAAAAAAAAAATCTCGCGATCTCGCGCGTTAAACATAACCCTCTGGATTTTTCACCTTCCTGGAGGCTTTCGCTCTTTGTAACGAGCACTTTCAAGGCTGCCACGTCACACAACAACTTTTATATATTTTAGGATTTTATTTACAAGTATTAATAATATTTAAAGAAACAATTTAAAATATTATTTGCTTTATCGACTCTTTATATTTGTGAAACTGTTAATGAGTTATCCCAATAAACACAGAGTATCATCCATATTACAACGTCAGTTCAATCATATAGTACATTATGTAACTCTTACTTTATTATATAACAAAGTAATAGTTACGTAATATACCATATGATTGAGCTGACATTGTAATGTTGATGATACTTTGTGTTTACTGATATACTACGTATACAATTGTTCTGTAATTAAAATCGGTATCTGTAATCAGTTATTACACAAAAAAAAAGATTTGCTACATGGACAACTAAAAATATTAGCTACAGAAACAAATTTTCTTGCTTTCATAGCAAAATTATTTAGTTGTGATAGCTAAACGATTTGCTAATATATATATTATATCAAGTTATTTATTAGGACCTTAACTTAGTTTCCGCCCGCAAATGTTAGATGGCAATGCAAACAGTTTTAGTAGTCATTACTAACGAAACAGGTAGTTTGTGATTAATTTCGACATTTCTCGATAACATTCAGTCAGCATACACAATTATTTTCCTAAACAACAATTTCTTTTGCTTTGTGAAAAATGGAACGCGATAAAGTGTTTTTTCGACATGTGCTTTTGCACTATTTTGATTTGAAAAAAAGTGTAGCAGAAGTTCATCGATTACTTGAAGAAGGTTATGGT
>NW_022639570.1:152311-154323 GCF_010583005.1 Odontomachus brunneus
TTGAGTGGTACACGCTTCCGAAATGTTGAAGAAGTGC
This sequence comes from Odontomachus brunneus, assembly GCF_010583005.1. Lineage (NCBI taxonomy): Eukaryota > Metazoa > Arthropoda > Insecta > Hymenoptera > Formicidae > Odontomachus > Odontomachus brunneus. The sequence goes on from NW_022639570.1 coordinate 152,349, forward strand.
GAGAATGGGTGGACGAATGGATTGCTTCGAAACAAACATCGTTTTATCGAGATGGTATCGCCCAGTTGCCAGAAAGATGGCAAAAAGTTGTAGAAAGTGATGGAAAATACTTTCATTGAAATAATTTAAATAAATTTTTTACAATAAATGCTTTTTCTCAGTATTTTTTGGGCGGAAACTAAGTTAAGGTCCTAATAGTTGTAATAACTAAAATATTTGCTAATATATACCCAGATAGAAATACGTGATGATCACGTTTCATCATAATGTGATGTCATATTGTGATTTCACCTTGATACCTTTTTAAAGATCATTATATAATTAACATGACATGAGCACAAGATACAAATGACATACGAATATGTCTAGTTCATCAAATTTTGTTATCATAATGTTATTAGATGAGATATTTTTCTGATCATCATTACATGAATGACATATGAACAGCATATGCGCACTTGTATGCATTTTTGCAATCATCCACGTCAATATAATATAAGCGCGTGCTGAGCGCAACATGACATCATTTTTCTACCTGGATATATTAGTAAATCTTTTAGCTATTACAACTAAATAACTTTGTTATGAAAGCAAGAAAATTTGCTCCTGCAGCTAATATTTTTAGTTGTCCATATATTAGCAAATCTTTTTTTCCGTGTAGGATGAAATAATTTTTTTACCCATAATTGAGACTTACGCATTACGTTTCTAATTTTATTTTTAATTTAGAAGCAATTAATTTAAAATCTAATAATTCCGTTCTAAAACTATGATATATGTTGCTTGTTGATATGATCAATTTCTTTTAATATCCTACAAATTTATGTAAATAAAATTTCTACAAATTTATGTAAATAAAAGTTCTACAAATTTATGTAAATAAAAGTTCTACAAATTTATGTAAATAAAAGTTACTCTAACTTTAAATGACTTATAATTAGGACTGTTACCTTAGTAACTGTGAGCAGATTTATCGCACTCCCTTCTAATTGTTTCTGAAAACTATCGATGCCGCGATAATCAAAAATCTCAACCATGATTTGAGCGCCTAGTTTGAGCGCAACCGTCACTGAAACACTAAGCGGCCGTAATATATATTTACGCGAAGCCGCTCGCTGGACGGCGAAATTGCTCTCGAAATGTACTCCTTCAACAATCTTCCGCTAGATGGTAGCACGGCAGATCTCGATAACTTCACAAGCATAAAGCCCTATGCACAACGCCAAGCAACAGCGATAAGAACAGCGATAGGAATAGTATAGAAATAAACGATATATAATTGTCGCTTCCCGTTGCACAATACCGCGAAAGAAATAAAGACCAACCAATCAAATCATATATACTGTAACTGTAGTCTACTCTTTTATCTGCTTTAGGTAAACGTAATCTAAAAACATCAAAAAGCTGAAGTTTATTAATAAACAAATTGTAATATTATATCAAAACGTTCAAAATTGTCTTCGAATATTTTTTCAGATTTTCGTTAGCCAATTTTGGTAAGTATGTTTTATAGTGTTTGAATTAAAATATTACAGAGAAAATACATCTGAAGTGTTTTCATATGTATACATTGTTATGCATATTATATTTTCACGCAAATTATATTTAGGTAAAATGGAAGATGAATTGACACTTATCTTCCCTACTGAAAAATTTCTATTGAGATCACAATTGAATTCCCAATTGAATTCTCAATTAAATTCTCAATTGAATTCTCAGTTGAGGTTTCCGCAAAATTTCGCATGTAAGATCTCAATTGAGATATTTGTATCTGATGGAAATAATTCATTGAAAATATAATGAACTTTTGCTGAAATATGTTTGAAAAGCATTCACAATTTTGACCCAATTTCATTAAAATTTCATTATAATTTCATTAATATTTCGATAATATTTTATTAAGAGAGTAGAAAAATTCAGTGAAAAATTATTATTAATTAAAATATTTAGAAAAGTATAATGAAGTATTATTTTG